>NC_045444.1:50044736-50062215 GCF_002776525.5 Piliocolobus tephrosceles
AGAAAGTATATATCAATAATGTCATTTATATGATATCAGTTTCTATCTTCTCTTTTTTCTTCTCACGTACCCTCCTTCATCTTCCATTCTGCCAGCCCATCTCCCCTAGGAAGGGAGCTTGATAGTCTGTAGGCTATTAATGTGGAGTAAACAGAGAGATAAACATAGACAAAACAGAAATTAAAACATTGAGTGGTGAGGGTAGAATACTTATCTTCTGAGTGAAAAGAATTTTATATAATTCTTTAACAGCTGAAAGAGACTTTAGGCAGACCTTAGTGACTGTTAGTTTTTGGAATACTTGTGAACTTTGAATTTGGTACCCAGATAATTGTCTGCCCTTTAATTTTATTTTCTCTGGAAGTGCTTTCTGCTTGAGATGTGGTCTTTAACTCTAAAAAGCTAAGAAACTTCAGGAAAGGGCCAGATAAGAGAAAGCTGTTGAGTTGGGTCCAAATTTAAAGCTGTTTGTTTGCTTACTTCTTTGTTTTCTTAGGTTTCTAGTATGTTTTTTGTTTGAGATTAATAGGAAAAAGATAGATAAGGATTCATTGGTAGTAATCTATTCAGGATTAAAAATTAAGCATTTGTCAAGGGTTTTCCTTATGCTGTGATTCTGAGTATGTGTGTATCAGATGAAAAATAATGGAACCGTGGACACTGAGGGATTTAATTAAGGGACACCATCCAAACGAGAAACCAGGAGTCATCTTCTATTTCGCTCTTCTAGTTATCCTAGTAGTGATGGAAAAAATTCTAATAATAACCCCCAAGACTCCTGCCCCCCAGTTATTTGGTCAAACATTAATCTAGGAACTTCCGTGATGGGACGTTGAAGATGGAATTAAGGTTACTAATCAGATGATGTTAAAATAGGGAGATGATCCTGGATGATCCAGGAGGATCCATGCAATCACATGGGTTATTATAAACAAAAGAGGAAGTCAGAAGAGTCAATCAGAGAGATGAGGCAATGTGAGAAGAATCTGATGTATTGCTGCTGGTTTTGAAATGTAGGAGGCTACAGATAAGGATGAGAAGGAGGCTGAGAGGAGCTCAGGGCAGTCCCCAGATGACAGCACGAAACAACTCAGGACTGGACCAAGTGAACAACCTGAATGAGCCTGGAAACAATTTTCTCTTAAAGCCTCCAGCCCTGTGGACACCTTGATTTCAACCTTGTGAGACCCAGTTAAGCCCATTTGATTTCTACCTATAGAACTACAAGCTAACAAATGAGTATTGTTTCAGCTGCTAAATTTGTGGTAATTTGTTATGACGGCAACAGCAAGCTAACATACTCTTCCATCTAGTCTGACATTAAGTCTTGTCTATTCGGTCTCCTTAATTTCTAGCGTCTCTCCTTTCTCCTCCCTGCTCATTGCCACTATGCCATTCAACTTTCGTAATGCCTTTCCTGCATTAGCAAAATACTCCTAAAAGGTTTCTCCTTTTTCTCTTCCTTTATCCTCAATCTAGTCACCTTAGTGCTGCAAGGATAATCTTTTCAAAACACAAATCTATGGCTGTTATGGCAAGATGGTTGATTTCCTGCACACATTTTCTCTTCACCCCTCCAAGATCCAATTAAAATAATACTAGATACTTAAAGGCATAAACCAATCACGCATAAAAACAAAATGGGAGACAAGTATATGAGTGGAAAATACAATTTCAAATGCTCCCCCTCCCAAAAAAAATTTTGCAAAGTGGAAAGCAGATAGATAACTGGTGATTCATAAAGCAGGACAAGCAAAATCACAGCTTATATCCATGCAGAGGGTACACAACCAGAAAGAAAAGTCTATAAGTCCAGCAAAACTTTAAAGTGAAACATGGGGTTTAAAAGGGCAAAGAATGACTGAGGACAAAAATGAACAAGAACTTGAAATCAAGAGGTCTAATGGAAAGTCAACAAACATAGCAATTAAATTGTCACTTCTTCTCCCACTTCTGTGCACAGAACTGAACCAACCAGATGTTTAAACCCCAGGACAAAAGAAAACAAGAGAAGAATGAAACAAATGTTCACTTAAAGAAAATGAACAAATGAGGCTGGGCATGGTGGTTCATGCCTGGAATCCCAGCACTTTGGGAGGCCGAGGTGGGCGAATCACAAAGTTAGGAGTTCAAGACCAGCCTGGCCTACATGGTGAAACCCCATCTCTACTAAAAATACAAAAATTAACTGGGCATGATTGTGGACGCCTGTAGTCCCAGCATTCAGGAGGCTGAGGCAGGAGAATCACTTGAATCTGGGAGGCAGAAATTAGAGTGAGCCAAGATCGTGTCACTGCACTCCTGCCTGGGCAACAGTGCAAGACTCTGTCTCAAAAATAAAGAAAAGAAAACAAATTGAACAAACTATGTATTTATTGAAGCCAGGTCAGCTGTGCAGACCTTGAGAGCACAGAACAGAGGCATTTTTATTTTGTAGTGCAGGTTGTGTACCCAGAGTAATAGCTGACGCATTGACAACTCCCTGTGTAGTGAAGTATGACAATGGAAAAGTAGAATTTTTTCCTCATTTCATTCTTAACTATGAATAAGCTACTAAGGATCACCAGACCTTTGATCAAATTCTTCAATCTGAAAGAGAAATATCTGGCCAGGCATGGTGGCTCAAGCCTGTAATCCCACCACTTTGGGAGGCCAAGGTGGGCAGATCACTTGAGATCAGGAGTTTGATCTCAATATTTCTAAGTGAAGAAATTATTTATCACCTGTTGTTCATGGAACTAAGAGAATAATTTCTAGTGAAGACCACATGAATGTGGCCTTTATCATGATTCATAAAGATGAGAAGTAGGCCACTGATAAGCACCTCCTTGTAATACCAGGAAACACAAAAGATCAACTGACCACTCTTGTGGGCTTCAAACTGCCAGTTGGCCTACTTTTTGCCATTAAAGCCGTAGTATTCTCTATGATGAAAACACTTTAATTTTAGGCTCTCCTGGTTCATGGAATCTTTTCTGGCCTAGCCGTTTCTTGCATCAATAATTTGTGCCTTGATGCAGTGATAGTCACCAATATTACACCTATGGAGAGCAAGATAAATTGTTGCTTCAAAATTAAACTATTCAGTATTTTCATGAGCCTTGATGAAAGCACTGATGGAATTCAACTTGGGGAAACTTCCTATCTGGTCTGTCATATCTTTTTAAAACATAGTAACATCTGATTCTGTTTTAAAAAAGCAGGAGCCTTGTAACAGAAATTTGAGAAGGTCAAGTTGGCTAGAGTTTGCAGTACAGAGTACAAGACAGAAAAGAGCTACAGAGAGAGAGAGAGAAAGCCAGAGATCTGCAGTGTATACTTTTAAAGTCCTCATCTGAGTACAAAGGGGTACGTGGATATGAGGAGATTACTCAAAGCTCATGAAGGAACCACCCGAAAGAAGTAGAGGAAAAAATGATGGGAGCTCACACAGGACCCAAAATTATTACTGTACTGTTCTTTAAGTCAGAAACAAAATAATACCAGATGGAAATTCATCTGGTACAGAGGACTGAGGAGCACAGGAAATAGTTACTTTTCAACTGGTAAATATAAACAATTACTTTTTATTGCACAAATACTTTTGAAGGGCAACTGACTATTTAAATTAATAGTGATAACAAAGTATTGCAATTTATAATGTAGAAATGTGGATGACAATATAGCTCAAAAGGGCAGGAGAGAAAAAATGAAAGTATATTGTTGAGGAATTGAATTGAAAAATAAAACAAAAAAGAAAACAAATAGTAAGATGGTAAATTTCAATTCAACTGTATCAATATCCACATTAAATGTGAAACATTTCAATTAAAAGGCAGACAATATCAGATTGGCTAAATAAGTAAGACCTAACTCCATATATCCTATAAGATACACACTTAAAATACAAAGACACAAATAAAGTAAAAGGATAGAAAAAGATATGCCCAATAACACTAATCTTAAAAAGCTATAGTTTGTCTAATATCATATAAAGCAGATTTCAGAGCAAAAAATAGATATTTTCATGGGAAAGTGGTCATTGAATATAAAAAAGAGTCAGTTATACGAAAGGATATACAAATCCCCAACATTTATGCACCTAAAACAGAGCTTCAAAACAAATAAGGCAAAAAGTAATAGAACTGTAAAACAAGACAAATCCACAACTGTATTTGGTCTATGTATTTACCAACATAGACCATATTGTGAGTTGTAAAGCTGTCTAAGTAAATGTAAAGGGAAAACAATGCATGTTCTCTTTTGGTGGAATTAAACTGAAAAACAATTTCAGAATAATATTTTAAAATCTTCAAGATTTGAAAACTAAATGACACACTTCTAAGTTATCCATGAAAAATATCATAAGAAAAATTAGAAAATATTTTTATGAAGATTATTAAAATCATAATATGTAAAATATTATGTAGTAGTTAAGAACTACTTTGCCCAAACATAGATGTTTATAGCACAAACATCTAACATCAGTGAAGAAGAAATGTTTGAAATTAAAGATCTCACATTCTATCTAAAGAAACTAGAAAAAGAACAAACAAAATCAAAGTTAAAAGAATAAAGGTAGTAATAAAAATCAGAGTGAGAGTGAAATCAATGAATTAGAAAACAGAAAACAAATAGTTAAAATACATAAAACCCTAGATCTTTGGGATGATGAATAAAATTGACAAAACTACTTCCAGATAATTCAGGACAAAAAGCAAGAAGACATTAGTAATCAGTAGCAGGAAAAAGATAGGTGATATTATTTCACATTCACAGATATTAAATAGCTAAGAAGGGAATGTTATGAAAAATATTTTCCCGGTATTTCTGACAGGTTAGATGAAATAGACAAATTCTTGGGAAAAGAACAAACAAATAAAATCAATGTCCACACAAGAAGAAATAGATAGTCAGCATAGCCATATGTGTATTATAGAAATGGAATGTTTAGTTGAAAACTTTCCTAAAACAAAACTCTAGCTCCAGACGGCTTCCCTGGTGCATTACACAAAGTTGTTAAACAAAACAAAATACTACTTCTACATAAACTTTTACAAAAAGTTGTGAAGGAAGAAATAACATTCCAACTCGTTCTATGAGACCAGCAGCACTCTGACACCAAATTCAGATTAAGACATTTCAAGAAAACACAATTCCATATCAATATATCTTATGAACATAGATGCAAAAATTCTTAACAAACGTTAAAAAAAATCAACACCTACCATATATAAAATGATACCACACTCTTACCAATGTCATGGTTTATTTCAGAAATGCAACATTTGTTTACTATTCACAAATTTAAAAATATAATTATTTATATTAACAGACTAAAAAATAAATCCATGACCATTTCAATAGATGCAGAAAAACATTTGACAACATTTATGTTCCATTTCTGATAAAGTATAACAGCAAGTTGGGTAAACTACCTTTCTCTGACAAAAAAGTGTCTACAAAAAAACCCACAAACAATATCATACTTGATTCTGAAAAATATAATGCTCTTTCTCTAAGACTTGGATCGAACCAAGAATATTCACTCTCAGCACTTTCATGCATGCCTATTCAATATTCTTCTAGCGATTGCCACAGGAAAGAAAAGAAAATAAAGATAAGTTATTGGAAAGGAAGTAATTTGTCTTAAATTATCTTAATCTTTAGATTGTTAAAAGCTATGAAATCTACGAGAAAGCTTCTAGAGCAAATAAATATATTGAATAGGTTGCAAAATGCAAAATCAATTTACCATTTTTGTGTGTTTTTTATACTTTCAATCAACAATGATTGAAGGGAAACTATCAGCAGAAAAATTGGTAAAAGCTGTGCATGATGACGCCCCACAGGAGTCACTGGACGGGGTATATTGGTCTATACTGCCCAGGGTCCTGGAAATAAACAGAAAAGTCAAACATCAGGTGAAGTAGGAAAGTTCATGGCATGAAGGAAGTTTGTGGCGTATTTTGTATACTTCCTACCCCTATTTTTCTTTCTTTTCAAATTTCTTGAACTTCATTGATAGTTTCCCATGTGTTAAGCTTTGTTATGTAACATATTTGAATGTCTTTTCATTTTTATTATAATTCTTAAAATGTGTAAAAACATGTATCTTTAAAAGGAATTAATATTTCCAAATTTACAATTTACTTGACTATGGAAATTTTATTTTCTTCAGCTCCATATCGCCTACATCAAAGGTCATTCATGAAGCTTGACAGTTTCTCCTCTCCATGTCCAAGACAATGTAGATCAGTATGCCTATTCTACCTCACTCTTCTAGGTGACAATCATACAGCTTGTCTACTTCTTCTAGTTCCATCCCCATTATTTTGCTGAATGGTTTCCTTTAAACCATCAAGAAACGAAAAGTCACATGAAATACCACTATCAGAAATAATTACAGTTAACATGGTGGAACATCCTGCTGGTAATGACATAATACACATATGTACATGTACATGTATGCAAGCAATTCCATATAAAGTGGTTCATACAATAAATATGCTATCAGACTTGACAATATAAAAATATATGTACAAATAACAGAAGTGCAAAAGTAAGTAGTTAAGAAGATAGTAAAACTATGGCAGTTATTACCTTGTTCTTAAGGAAATTGAAGTGTGCTACTGCTCTTGAATGAACACACACACTCACAAAAGTACAAATACACTAAAAGTGTAGTTTAAAGCTGTTACCAAAAATACCAAAACCCAAACTAACTACTTGTGACATGGCTGAACTAGTAGAGTGTAGGAAAAAGAAGTGTGTATATGTGTGTGCTGGCAGAGGGAGTTTGATATGTAGTAATCCCTACCTATTATATCAGTTAGACATTAATAATATCTAAGGTAGATCAATCCAGAAATAGATCAATGTACCATATTATTTGGAGACATATAGTAAGCAGCAGAAAAATGGAAGAGAGCAAGAGGCATAACAGATTCCCTCTGATGCATGGATATAGATAGCATAAATTAAATATTTAAATGAAACAAAAGAGAGCAGAATGATGCCTAAAATCAATTATTGTGATGATACTTTAAAAAGTAAGCAAAGTACACAATATTTAAATTTTTTTCAACTTTTAAAATAAAACTGTACACAATGCACTGAATATTTAATGTTTTATTTAATTACTTTAATGTTTCTATGTATTAGTTAGAACTAATAACGTTATCATTCCATTTTCATATTTGTACCTAGAATTTCATTCTCTGGTTAACTGCTTTGGGCAGTGGGGTTAACTAGTATTGTTCCTGAGTTGAAAGAAAAACTTCTACTCTCTCACTTGTGCATAAACGTAACATTGTGGGTTTCTATGTGTGTCTGTGTGGTGGAGGGAAGAAGTTAATGAAGAAGTCACCTATTTTTAAAAGTGTTTTTATCAACAATAAAGTATAATTTAATCATTTATTTGCTTCATAAAAATAATGTAGTTGCTAAGAAAAATTAATTTATGTTTAAAAAAGTCATAAAATTATAGAAGACTATCTAGTCTTCAAATTTTGTAGTCTATTAGTTTTTCTGAAGGGGCCAATTAGAAAGCCCTATTTCTGAAAACAGGGACTCAATGTATATAATAAAGATTAACACCAAGAAGGCTTATAATTGTGTTTCAATTCTTCAAGCTGAGTATTGGCATATTAGACAAGTGACCAAGGAGTACAAATCTCTAAATGGTTACAAGTAAGTTCAAATCTAATTTCCCATTAAAATGAATGGGCATTTTAAAATTGGCACCTTATTAATGCTATTGTATTGTAGTGCTGCAGACTCAAACAAGAATGTTTGTAATAGCTCTGTTAAAGGAGGTAGCTTATTAATACAATCAAAGAAGATTAATTAACTTCTAAATAAATATTAAGTTTACTTTGTTAATACTGCAGAAATACTGCAAAATCATTTATTAAAAACATCTCTACCACTATTTGTTCATTTAAAGGAGAATATACCCGTCTTATGAATTATTTTTGTATTTATATCATCTTTCAAAAAATGATTTGAGAAAAAGTATTAAAATTATATATTGTCATATATTTAATAAAAACCAAACAAGGAATTGAGAAAAAAGGAAGAAAGAGGAAATAAATACAACAATGTTGGAGTACATTAATAATGCAATTTGCATAAATTGTAATTCTGAACTCTCTGAAACCAAGGGCAAAAAGAGAAATGTATTGATTTCATATATCACAGAAGCATGTTAAATTTTTAAGACAGAATATTTTTAAAATAAACTCTAAAAAAATTATCTTATATGAGACCTTATAAGTCGACATTGACAATTAACATTGTCATTTTAAATACCTATTATCTGAATACCCTATGTAATGACATTCAAATTAAAGATTTATGACAAATGTAGAAATAATTTGTATTTGATTTTTTTTTATTAAGAACCTCAGAGTCAAGATAAAACATTAAAATGCAACTGAGTGAAAATGTTGTTGTAGAGAAAGTTAATGTACAACCAGTATATTGGGTTGAAAGCTATTTATAAAGCTGTAGACATCTACCAAATGTGTAGTTTTTTAGTGAATTATGCAGAAATAGAAGTTAGAATAGCTGATGTTCAATAGCAAAAGGAACCCTAGCTCTCTACCACATTATTTAAATTGTGTAATTATTTTCTTTTACAATAATTTTTAAACATCAATAGTATTCAAGTCATTATCACTGGTGCTAGGGGACACAAAAGTGGAAGACATAGTTGATTATGGTATTCAATCAACATAGTATATACCAAGGTCTTACCAGCTAAGAGAAGACAAAATTGTGGTGATGCTAGCTCAAGTCAAAATTACGAAAGGAGATTCACTGACTCTATTAATACTGCTCTCTAGACTAAGGGCCACTCCCCCTACCCCATCATGGCTGCTCCACCTTCCCCCAGTCTTACCTAATCTGGGGTGGGTTCAAGAGGGGACATGTGGCATGGCTCTCAAGGCAGCTAGGTTTGCAGTTTCAATTACTCTTCTCAGATTTCTAGTATTTTATTCCTGATCTGCTTGAGCACCAGGGTGTTTCTAATGGAACCTCTTAAAAAGTTTTATGTTTATCTGTTCGGTGATTAGACTTTTCTCCTAATTATATCTTAAAATGAACCTTACATGCTGACTCATCCACTTACAAGTCTTCATGGCTATGTGCCATCTCTGCAAAGTAGCTAGATTATCCCATAGAATTCCTGACTTTTTTTACACTGACCAGAGAGATTAGACTAAATGAGTTTTGGGAATTTTGAGATGAGGGACTAGAGATTCTGGAGAAAGTTTCAGTGGAGAAAGTTAAAGTAGAAATCAATTAGTAGAGCATGAGGCATAAGGAAACAATTGAAGAGTAAGATATCAAGGGAGGCAAACTAATAATGGTTCATGTAGTAATTAACATGTATATTGGGTTGAAAGCTATTTATAAAGCTGTAGACATCTACCAAATGTGTATAGGACATGAAATGGGATGCTCCTATTCTTCCTGCAATTGGGAAAATTCAATGGAATCAAACTAGTGAGTACTAACACTTGAAGAAAAGAGGTAATACATGATGAGAGATAATGCAGTAAACATAAACAAAGTGGCAATAAACTTTTATCAGCATTAGAAAGAGTGTCATTATCTAATAATAAATTCATGTCACGATATGGACATCACCATAACCAGTATGGGTAGAATAAGAAGATATTATTGCCTATGTTATCCAATAGACAAATACTTTAATGTCATTCTGAAGTGGCCTCCTTTTTCTCCTTTTGTTTCAGTGAATGTCAAAAATTGCAGGAAGCTTCCAAAAGAATTTATGAGGTGTTTTTTTAGTTTTTTAAATTTTCTCTCCCATGTTAAAAGTGATTCAACACATACCAGAGGAATTGATGGTTAACATTTGAATTATCATCAGTATTAAAAATCTTGCATTTGAAATCCATTGGTTATTTTAAAAATAGAAATTTTAAATGTCAAGGGCCTTGATTCCAGATGATTCTGAATCTTTGTTAAGGGAATATAAATTGGTAGATGCAAACTCCTTTCTCTCCCTTTCTGAGTCTTTTGGTTTAATCAAAAGATAGAATGAACACCTAAGAGATTAAATAGCATGAGACCAAATACCACAGGTATTTTAGCATATAGGAAAAAAAAAAGAATAGTATTTGAGGCTAGAAAGAAAGCAGGGTTTAGGCAATGAAGAGATGAATTGTACTAAACATGAGTTGTCAGATGTAAAAAAAAAAAGTTAGGAGAAAGTTGTTTATTAGATCTAACTTCTATTCCTTTCCTAGGTCTGCTATCTTTGGGCTTCAATGTTACATCTATAAAATCAACAGGATCACAATTTATCTGAAAATAGTGGAATCAACTAGCTGATAATTTGAAGACTTTTATAAACCAAGACTTTCATGACAGTCAGGAAACAGAGTTAATAGACCTCCACACGAAATGTGAAAATACACACTTTTTATTTGAAATTTTGCAAAGAAAAAAAAATTTAAATTTTGAAACAAAAAAATCACACTATGATAAATTGATAGTTCTAGTTTGTGACAATAATAAAAGAATAAAAGTATGTTAGACCCCAAATATATTAAAATTATCATGATTAAATAGCCTTCTTGTTACTATATAGCCATTAAAAATCATGCAGACCATGTAACTTTTTTATTGGCTTGTAATTTAGCCATTGCTCTTATTTTTAAATTTTAATGACTGTGTTTTAACCCTTCCTATAAGGTCCAGAGAACTCTGATTTTCTTTTCTATAACAGCGGGAACATTCTACATGTGAAATTAGACAGGTGTACTTGGCAAACTCTGTGGTTGATAAAAGGTTGCCTTCAGATGATTGCATCATGAGTTGACTTTACAGTTATAAATGAATTTTAAAAAGAATATAGCTTTTGGGTAAATATTCTTAGATTAAGGATTACTCTTAAAGGGTGTAATCATTCACTTCTATGTATTGTAGAATACATCTTAAAATGTATTATATATAGAACTGGAAATGTACATACTCTAAGAACAAGAAAAATGAAGACGTGGTCCCGAGCATTATGCAGCTATGATCTCAAATGCAGAAACCATTCCTAATAAATGGTTTATTCAGAGATAAAAACACAGGATTGGAAAAAAACTTAAGGAAATTGGGCACTAATTATAAACATTTATTAAGTCCTGATAATATGCCAAAATTTGTGCCAAGTGCTAAAATACAGAGATGAATAAGATTGAGCCCTTGCCTTCTTGGAACATATATCCTAGCTGGAGAGACAGGCACACAAGAATGGTGATATAATATGCTAAATGCCATGATGGTTTTTTTACAAAATCATAAGGATGCAAGTGTCTCTCCTGCTCCCATCAAGCATGAGTGCACCCAGATCTTTGAAGAACAATGGCAGCTATCCTGTTTCTAAGAGATTCCAGAAAACGATGGCTAGTGGGGAGTTGGTCTATCATGTCTTTCAGAGAGGATTCCCATACTAAATACGCTCACTGACAGGTTAGTTTTCTTTGTATCCCCTGTGGATCATTTTCTTTCTCAATGGGGAAGTTGATTCAATGATCTAATTAATAGTACATTTTCATGTTGGAGAAGATAAGTTCAATGGTTGCCAACTAAGAGATGTAATTTGGCAGCAATGCACAAGAGAGCATGATCTTCAAATCATGTTACTTCTTTGAATTAGCGAGAAGACAATGGTAATAAATGAAGGTCTTAGTATAAGGCTTTAATGCGACCTTTAAGATTGCAGAATTAAATGTATAATCTAGGTTGCTATTTTGTCCCACATATATCAGAATTGGGTTAATTGAACAAATTATTTTTAAGGTTTTTCTATTGTAAATAGGATCCCAAATTCGTGTAATAGTGCAAAACCTACTAACTAGTTTGTAGTAAAATCACCTTTAACAGAGAATTTATTTAAAAATTTTGGAAAACAAATATTTGAGACTACACATTCTCAGGGCCTGCTAACTATCTGCACTGGTTATATAGAGTACTAATTTCTCCTGTTGATAATCTATCTTAATTTCAAGTTCCTAACCCACAAGAGGGCCACAATTGGTGATGAGCATCACACAGAGAATTGGGAATCATTTCCTTCTGCTCTCAGTTTCTTTCCAGCATCCCACTGCCAAACATAAAAACCCCACTGGTTGATGTATCACCCATTTTACAGTAAATATCCTTGCCTTGAAGGGGCATTCTGGTTTAAATATATTGAATAGTTTCAGATAAATAAAACAATCTAAAATAAATTATATTCTTCTCTTTAATAAGTACACATATTGTATTCTCAGTCAATATAATCTCAACTTATAATTCTGTAATTTAAGATATTTCTTTCCTCGGCCAAAGCAGATATTGTGTTTGTTCCATCTTAACAACTCACATTTCATTTATGACTACAATTATCTCAATGCTGTCAACTGTTATTTAATATACAATGAAAGGCTTGCTCCTTAAATCTATTATAAGCTCTTTGAAGACAAGAATTATGTGTTAGGAATCCCCACGACCTAATCCAGATGTTTACAGATAGTAAGTACAGAAACAAATATTTAATTATGATAACCAAAAATAAATTGAGACTATTATGAATAAGATTTCTTATTTTAAGAATTGTGGAAGACAGTGAAACATGTCCAGATGTGTTTATTATGAGCAAAATTGGGTCATTAATCTACAAATCTCTAACCAATAATATTAATTAAGTTTCTAAACATCTTGCTAAAGTATAATTACCCACACTTTATAGAGTAGGGAAAGAGGCAGATGGCAATAATGTACTAGGCCCTACTCAGATACTTTTATTACACTGTAATAAAATGGAAATCAAGCATCCTCTCTGGAAGAAAATATCTACATCAGCTATTTTGACCTGTCTCTAGTGTCAGCTGTACGAATAGCCCTGACAAAATGACATTTTTTTCAAGATGATCTTTTTTCCTTTATAATAGTGTAGAACAGTGGTTAAAAGGATAATCTGAGTCAATCAGATTTAGACTCAAATTCCTGTTCTACTTACCAGTTGTAAGACCTCAGCAAGTCACTAAACCTTTCTGTTCTTCAGTTCCTTCATCTGTAAAATGGAGAAGATAATAACCATGCCTACATCCAAGAGTCATTGTGAGGATTACAAGAGATCATGTGCAAAAAGCATCCAGAACATGCAATATTATCAGAAATGACAATTAATAGTAGTAAGGGCACACCAAATTTGCTCTCTTTTACAATTCATAAAATGGTATTTCTGACTGAAAGAACTCTGTAGGTTGTGGTCAGAGAATATTTTAGAAAACCTTCAATTTTCTCCAGATGCTGTTTCACCACTGCCATTGAAAGAATTGTAATGCCTAATAAAAGGCAACAAAATCTTCTATCTCTCTGGATTACATTTTCCTCAACGATAAAATGGTATAGGACAATCTCTAAGAAACCTTCTTTGAATATACTCATGTACTCAGAGTACTCATGAGTACCCTTGTCCAACTTCTCCTCAGACTCCTGTTTGGTGTTATTTTTGTGCATAGTGTCATTAACATGATTATTAACCAAAATTTACCTAGTATTTACTCTGTGTCAGTCAGCAGGCAGGTATTTTACATATATTCTCTCATTTAATCCTAATAATTACTTTATTGCATAGATCAGAAAATAGAGCCTCAAGAATGTTATGTAACTTGTCAAAGCTCATACGTATAATGAGCACATGTCAAAATAAAGTATAAGTCTTCATGACTCCAAAGCCGTTGTACTTTCTTTCTCTAATAAATTATTGCTCTCAATCTTATGCTTTCTGCTTTAACTTCTGTTCATCAAATCTGCCTCATCTCAGAATTCAGGAACATTTTAACCAACTTTAGTATCAACTATTAAAATTAAAAAAAAAAAAATTGTCCCAAATCTTTTCTAAGCAAAAAGTCCAGTTCAGACCAATTGTGATATAGCATAATATTAGGATTTAATCAACAAATACCAATATGCACTAAAATATCAAAATAAAATATATTATTAATAACAACTTGATACAATGAAAGAATTCCAGCCTGCCCTCATTGAGTTAATCCATAGCTATTTTTACTACAGAGAAACTGTGAGTATGTTATACTCCTTTCTTCAAAGTTTAAAAATACCCCTTCCCCATACTTTCATTTCTTATGGCAACCCAATTTAGGCTTCACATTTAAGTATTAATCTAAACCTATTTTGAATTTATTTGAATTTTTGGCACCAGGATGATAAATTCCTAAAATATCTTCCCAACCCATGTGTTTATAATTTCTTTTAAAGTTTTTCTACATTTACGTCTCTTAAGTTTCAAGTGGCACACTCCTCTCTTTTCCCCTCCTCTAAATGGGGCTGTAGATTTTAATCACCATCAGCCTTCATCTTTTTGATGATTAACACACACTAAGCTGCTTTTGGTGGTTTTGTAAGCAATGCAATCAGTGGCTCACTTCGTTTCATGACGTCTCCTACTCTTCCCTGTGCCCCCGAGGATTCTTGTCTGTCTTTCTTGAGGTATAGTAACAACAATAGCAAATAGTACCCCAGGTGACACATTAGGGGATTTTGTACAATTGGATTTTCTTTTTTTGTTGTTTCCAATGCCCTTTGTTATTATTATTATTATTATAGTCAGCATTCTATTGGATATTTTCATCACAGAAATGTATTAAATTTTATTTTTATCAGAATCTTAGTATCTCTTGAGTACTATAATGAGCCTGGAATCCTATGTCTAGTTTGGATTATTTTACTCTCCAAGTTGTATCTTGCATTTTTTTATATTGAAATACTTTTACCATCTTAACTATTTAGTTGAAAATTCTTAAAAGATATTTCTGAAATTTGTATCTATTGAATTGCCTGATTGCTACCTACTGGATTAAATCTTGCTATCAGATCATATTAAATCGTTATAGAAGACTATTTGTAGGTCTTAAATATCAGCCAAACTACTTCATTAACTCCCCAAGACCTTTAAATTCCCAAATACAAGATGCTCAGGGACAAGCTGTGACACAAGCCAAATCTGCAGCCTACCTGTTTCATTTTTGTTTACATACAAATGAAATTTGGAAATGAACAGCTTTAGTAACTATCAAACAATTCCCAAACCCAAGCTTGATCCAAGAGCTTCAGAGCATAATATTACTAAAGGTTTATGAATCAGCTTGGACTTTTCTCCACACTGACCCCTACTTACCCTTTGCCCTTTACTTCTGGGCAAAGATAAATTCTGCTTTTCACATAACATTTTATTATTTGTAATAACAACGATATTGTCAGAAAATATTAAATCATAGTAGCTAGGGTTATTTTCATGCGTGGCCTTACAGCTTATTAGCAGAAAGAAAAGTGGGAACCAAACACTGATACTAAAATATTAATTTGTAATAATTATACATTTCACTTTCAAAGTTCTTTACATTTTATAAGATACTTTCAAAAAATAATCTCAGAATGATCCAGAAGACAGATGACCTCGTTTTGAAAGCTTGCACCACGTCTTAAACACTGTGTGGCTCTGGGAAAATCATTTAATATGTTTTGGTTTCCTCATCTGTAAATAGCCTTTGATGATAACTGTACACAACTCAAAGAATTGTTAAGAAGATTAAATGAGTAAAGGTTTAGAAAATGTTGAGGACTTTGCCTACTTTTTAATGGGGTTGTTTGTTTGTTGTCTTGTAAACTTGTTTAAGTTCCTTGTAGATTCTGGATATTAGACCTTTGTCAGATGGAAAGATTGCAAAAATTTTCTCCCACTCTGTAAGTTGCCTGTTCACTCTAATGATAGCTTATTTTGCTGTACAGAAGCTATTTAGTTAAATTAGATACCATTTGTCAATTTTTACGTTTGTTGCAATCACTTTTGGTGATTTCATCATGAAAACTTTGCCCATGCCTATGTACTGAATGGTATTGCCTAGATGTTCTTAAAGAAGACATTCATGTGGCAAAGAAACATATGAATAAAAGCCCAACATCACTGATCATTAGAGAAATGCAAATCAAAATCATAATGAGATACAATCTCACATCAGTCAGAATGGTGATTATTAAAATGTCAAGAAACAAAAGATGCTGATGAGGTTACACAGAAATAGGAAGGCTTTTACACTGTTTATGGGAACGTAAATTAGTTCAACCATTGTGGAAGATAACGTGGTGATTTCTCTAAGACCTAGAACCAAAAACACCATTGACCCAACAATTCCATTACTAGGTATATACCCAAAGGAATATGAATCATTCTATGCAAAGATACATGCATGTGTGTGTTCATTGCAGCACTATTCACAATAGCAAAGACATAGTATCAACCCAAATGCTCATCAATGATAGACTGGATAAATAAAATGTGGTCCTGAGGTCAGGAGTTCGAGACCAGCCTGGCCAACATGGTGAAATCCCGTCTCTACTAAAAATATATATTAAAAAATTAGCCAGGTGTGTTGGTGTGCACCTGTAATCCCAGCTACTTAGGAGGCTGAGGCAGGAGAATTGCTTGAACCCAGGAGGCAGAAGTTGCAGTGAGCCAAGATCATGCCACTGCACTGCAGCCTGAGCAACGAGTGAGACTCCATCTCAAAAAAAGAAAAAAAAAAAAAAAAAAACAGAAAGAAAAGAAAATGTGATACATATTCACCATGGAATAGTATGCAGCCATAAAAAAGAAACAAGATCACTTCATTTGCAGGGACACAGATGGAGTTGGAAGCCATTATCCTTAGCAAACTGACACAGGAACAGAAAATCAAACACCAGATATTCTCACTTATAAGTGGCAGCTGAATAATGAGAACACGTGGACACACAGAGGGGAACGACACACCCTGGGGCCAGTTGGGAAGGGGGTGGGGGAAGAGAGAGCATTAGGAATAAAGGCTAATGCATGCAGGGCTTAATACCTAGCTGATGTGTTGACAGGTGCAGCAAATCACCATGGCACATGTTTACTCACATAAAAAACCTGCATGTGCTGCACATGTACCCCAGAACTTACAATTCGAATTAAAATTAAAAAAAAAAAAAAAAAAAAACAAAAAACAGAATTTTATCCAGCTAGTAGAAAAAGAAGTCAGAGAGATTGGAGCATAAGAGTAATTCAAAAGGAGTTGCTTCATTGCTTAGATGGAGGGGGCCACATGGAAGCGCCTCAAAGTAGAAGTGAAAATGAACCCAGCCAACAACAACAGGGACCTCAGACCAACCTACAGCAATATGGACTGAATTCTGCCAGCAACCTGAGTGCACGTGGAAGGGGACCCTGAGCTCCAGATGAGAAGGCAGCTCCAGCTGACACCTTGATTTCAGCCTTGCGAAAGCCAAGCAGAGAGCTAGCTAACCTGTACTTGGACTCCTGACCCACAGGCATTAAGAGATAATAAATAGAGGGCATTTTAAACTGGAAAGAAATGAAAGAAAGAAAGAGAGAGAGAGACAGGAAGGAAGGAAGGAAGGAAGGAAGGAAGGAAGGAAGGAAGGAAGG
>NC_045444.1:50062225-50157017 GCF_002776525.5 Piliocolobus tephrosceles
AAGGAAGGAAGGAAGGAAGGAAGGAAGGAAGGAAGGAAGGAAGGAAGCTGAGGACAGCAACTAGCATGTAGAACGTGTTAAAAATAGTCCTAAAGGAATAATACTTTTAAGTTTACGGCAGGTATTATTACTATCTTTACAAAGCCAAGAATCTGCGGCTCGGGGAGACAAAGGATCTGCTGAAATTCAGATGCCTACTAAGGATTAAAACTGATTCTAATCCAGCCATTCTGCTCCAAATTAAGCTTCTTTTTTTTTTTTTTTTTTTTTTCAGAGACGTTAAATTCTGTGAATTGAGTCTTCAGATTATGTATATCTTATTGCTTATTTCATTTATATATTATGCAGCCAGTAATTGTGATACACAGAGTTTCTGTGTAATGAGGTACCTTCATCCAGCAACCCTCCATAAACATTTTAGCAAGTGTAAGATCACATACATGCAATGCATTATAGACTTCACATCCGGATTCTGAACCCACTTTATCAGCGACACTTAAAAACTGTTCTCAGACAAGATCCCCTCTAATGAGAGCCTAAAAGACAGTTAAAAGCCGGTATTATTATAGCTGTATCTTTTATGGTCTGGAAGAAAATGAAGACTGGCTACTGAAGGTCACTCTACAATAGTTCCAGAATAACCTCCACACATCAACAGTCTGACTCTTTTTGCTGCGGCTGCAGGCTTAACAAGCATGGATGCTCTGGTCTCATTACCAAGCATTTATTTTGACTTTCCTGTGCCAAGCACTGTGTTAGGGGCTGCAAAAACAGCCTATTCTTCAGATGCTCACAGACCAGTGATAGATATAGATAAATATTTATAGAATTATAATGTAAGATCATTTCTAGGTTATTTGAGATATGGTCCAAATACCAAATTGTTTGATAGTCATTAACATTGCATGTGGATGTATATAGGAGTTAAAGGAAACTTCTACTTTTTAATTTATATATGTTTTATATGTTTCTATTTTCTTTGTACTTTTTTTTTCTTTTTTAGATGGATTCTCGCTCTGTCACCCAGGCTGGAGTGCAGCGGCACGATATCGGATCACTGCAACCTCCACCTCCTGGGTTCAAGCCATTCTCCTGCCTCGGCCTCCCAAGTAGCTGGTACTATAGGCACCTGCCACCACGCCTGGCTAATTTTTGTATTTTTAGTAGAGACGGGGTTTTACATATTGGCCAGGCTGGTCTCCAACTCCCGACCTTGTGATCAGCCCACCTCGGCCTCCCAAAGTGCTGGGATTACAGGCATGAGCCACGGCGCCTGGCCTTCTTTGTACTTTTTAAAAAAGACCATGTGTTACTTTTGTAATGTGAACATTTTAAAAGTGCAAAATGAAAATTACAACAAAACCACATATAAGAAAGGAACAATATCTGTGCAAAGGAGAGTAAGGGAATCCCTGAGAACTGACTAGGAACTGTGAGAGAGAAGTATATATAAAGAACGGATGTAAAACTGAAGAGAAAGTAAGTTTGACTCTGTCTATGCACATTGAAAAGAAGAGGAAGAGGCTGGGCATAGTAGCTTCTGCCTGTAATCCCAGGGCTTTGGAAGGCCAAGGCAGGCAGATTACTTGAGCCCAGGAGTTCTAGAACAGCCTGGGCAACATAGTGAGCCCACATCTCTACAAAAATTACAAAAATGAGCCAGGTGTGGTGGTGCATGCCTGTAGTCCCAGCTACTCGGGAGGCTGAGGTGGGAGGATCACTTGAACCCAGGAGGCTGAGGCTGAAGTAAGCCATAATTATGCCACTGCATTCCAGACTGCCAGCCTGGGTAACAGCATGAGACCTTCATTAAAAAAAAAAAAAATCCAAGAATAAATAGAAGAGTATTCAAGAGTATTCTCAGAGAACTTTACCGAGAATGTGATTCTCATATATGTGATATTTGCAAGAATTTGAGTTGTTTACCAGGCAGATGATATGGGGAAGATGTTTCAGGCTCATGGGAGAAGCATCTGCAAAACTGCAGAGGAATGAAGCCTGGTGAAATAGACAGGGAATGGCCACGGTTTTCTCTTTAGCAATATTACAAAATACAATGCTGGACCTTGTGGTAAAAATCTAGGCTTTAGAAGTAGGCAGCATACTAATCTTGGTAGGCTCTATACAACTTGCTTAGGGTCCTACATCTTATATTTTGAAGAATTTTAAGCCCAGAACTATCATGGTGAGGTTTATGTTTTTAGACTGATCACAATTAGATCACCTCCTAGATTCTATTCAATTATTCAGTATTTATTAAATACTTATTAAGTGGTAGGCACTGTTCTATTACTAAGGATAGATCCAAGAGCAAGACAGCCTCAAATATATTAGTACATCGAAGCCAGCTTTACTAGCTTTGAGAGCTTATTTTTACATCTTCAGGAATCTTTCCATCTTACTGTTCAAATCTGGTAGCTTGAAGTGGGCATGATAGGAGCAATTATATCACAGAAACTGGCCTATACTACCAATCAGGGTTTTCTTCCCCCAGAGAGCTGATTGTTAAACATTTACCAGCACACCACTGGAGAGATCCCAGATATTACAGAGCTATATGTGATACAAATACATCAATTACATCTATTACATTGTATGTAAAATATATTACATATAGCTATATTTTATATAAAAGGAGCTATAAAGAAAAAAATAGAACAGAATTCGGCTGATCAAAGCAAGGACTTGTGGAAGGTTAAGGAGTAACTCTGTCTGTGCTTGACCCTGAGGTAGAAGCAAGCCTGGTGTGATACAGAGACAGTGAGGCAGTCAAGTACACTTGCAGAGTTAGAGGAGGTGCTGGTGGAGAGAGGAAGGGCAAGAATGAAACCTGGAATCGGTCCTTCTTATAGGGACTTTGCCTTTTGGGAATAATTGCAGTTTCAAACAAAGCGAATGACATGTTTCATCTCCTACTGCCATTTGATGTTTCCACTCAGCATTCAAACTCTAGTTGCACAGCTTTATAAATGATACTTGAAATTTACAAAACCTCATTATACCCTTTGCCTGTACGTAGCTTTGGTTTTATGACATTAACAAGTCTGTCCCTAAACATGCTTGACTTTCTTGATTTGTTTACACACAACTGATTCTTATTACCCTGAAATGCTGCAAGTGAAACACAGTCAGTGAAGAAGGCCGTCAACATAGCTTACGGGGCAAACACCACTTGCATTCTCCAATATTACCAGGGGGATCCGCAGCTCCAGGCTGAACAGAGATACTGCTTTATACACAGTTGTCTACAACCATGCCGAATGGAAATACTAAACCATGAAGACAGCATGAAGTCTGTTATAGGCCTTCCTCTTATACCTACTCTCAGCAAATTGCAATGGTATAAGCCTTTTATACCATTTATGCACCTTGGCCTTTTAAGTGGTAAATTTTGATAACTCCAAGACCGTATTTAACTTTTGAGAACTGCATTAAGATTGTCATTAGCAAGACACTATTTAATAAATATTGCAATGCTAATTGTGCTAATAGCGATTGAGTAAATATCACAAATAAATAGTGACAATTATTTTAAGCCTGTTAAGTAGATGATTTTTTTATCATGCTTGTAAAAGAATGATCTGAAATGATGTTAGAAATTATAGTGAAAACAAGAGTCTAAAGTGGGGAGGTTTACTGTAAGCTGGCACACAGTCAACACAGAGAAATAAAGAAGATAAAGAACATGTAACAGTACAAACAGCCACGGTCTGCATGACGTTTTGAAGTATGAGTGAGCACTTTGGTTCTCTCTCTCCCTTTCCAGCCACCATTCCGTAATAGTGACAAGAGCGTCTGAGCTTGGAAAAAGAAGGACTCTCAGATCTGCATCATAAACTACACAAGTATAAATGAAACAAAATTTTCCAATGTTTTGTATAGGCCACAGTGATAAAATGATGATATATCACAAAAACTTCACCTATGTAGCCACCACATTCATTAGCAAAATTATGAAAATATCTTAAACCATCAGTTATGTAAACACTTTTGATAACTCCAAGACATTTCTCTGGGAGTTTATATATTTTCTATCCTATTTCTGAGAATCTGTGAGTGAGCTGAATAAACTAGAGTCATTTTGTTTCAGTCAATAGTGTATTATTAACAAGATGAATTTTCATTATTTATCATCTAGTTCATGGTCCCTCTAGTCTGAATACAAGCTCAGTGATTAAAATGTAGGTGTAGTATATTTTCAAGATACAAATAATATGTTGGTGTTCCTTGTGTATTCTGAACAATTTAATAAATAGATCAAACAGCTAACAAATGTGATTTGGGGACTTCTTGAGGTGCAGATTATTGATAGCATACAACATCAATAGAATGAATACATGCCACTTTCTCCTCACTCCGTTTCAATTCTTTAATAGGTGTAGCAGCGATCAATACAACAAGACTCAGCACTTCTCCATCAACTTTGTATTTGGTAAAAACATTGAAAAATAATAACTCTTTCCTCTCTAATATAGAAAAATATATAATACAAAAGGATACCCATTGCAATCATTCTGCATATGCAATATGCTTTACATTTGTAAGTCTGTTTGAAGATGATTATTTAAAAATATAATCGCATTAATTCTACTTCCCTGCATTGATATAATAGGATTATGTCTATTCAAGACACTTCTAACTTTCTGTGCAAATAATAAAGCAGAGTTTAAAAATGAATTGTTTAATGTATCTGTGTAAAGTACCTCTTTACAATAATTTCATGGATTCAAGCAGTGACTGAACTGGTTAATTAATATGGTGAAAAAAATTTACAAACTGTGACAAAACATCTTATATGAGAGAGACTTTATTTTTCTAAAGACAGCTTTTTCTAAAGAACTTCCAAATTGTCAAATCTCACTGAAAACCGGAAGCAATTTTGATAACATTTCCTATTTAAAAAAAAAAAAAAGAAAAAACCTTGCCACTTTTAACCTATGCGTCTCAAATAGAATTCTTTCTACATCAGTGTTTCTTTTCTTTCCAGTAGATTTTTCAGTTGGCAAAAGATAGAATATTTCTAAAATGAACTCAGACTTTAAATGTAATTATAAAACTCTGCCATTATTTAGTTATACTCTCTGTATTTAAACAGTTATGGCTTTGTAATAGTTAAAATTTATCCTTTTAATATCACTAATTATTTTCCCTCTGCAGCTTTGATGGGTTAGTTATAGCCTGGAATAAAAAAACACTGTGGTAAGGACAACTGTACAGCAAGGTTAAGTGCCTTCTTGTCTTCAGTACCAATAATTACCTTTAAACAAAAAAAGGCTGTTTTCAGATTTGACAGTTAATTTACTAATGAGTATGTGGACCCAATTTATAATAAAGTAATATTGACCAGAAATAATCCTGCATTGGTACTCATCTGAATTATTTTATTGTTCATGTCCTCTATTAAATAAATTGGAAAGGATTAATTTTGCAAGATGGGATTGTCAGAGACGGCTGCATAAACTAGATGCATGTCAGCACTAAATTTAATTATTGATCACAATACAATAGTGCTGAGTGTTCCAATCCCCAAACAGCTTCCAGTAACTATCAGCAGATTCCAAATATAGAGACTGAAGTAAAAATTTGATTGCAGATGACTACATTTTTAATAAATAAATATTTCATCAGCACTAAATAAAAATTTAATTTTACAGTATTATTTAGATCATTCATTGAACTATGGAGCAAATGAACAATGAATGAGTGTAACTCCCTTCAAGATACAAATTTTATTTTAATGGTTTAATGGTCTCAGAATTCAGGGAATTATTTTTATTTCTTTATTCTGGTAAGGAAATAAAATTTGTAAATAGAAGTACATTTAAAACATGCATTTATGTTGTTGAAAACATAAAGTAGCATCTGGCTGGCCTGTATTCATATATAGAATTCTGGGCCACAGTCTCCTGCTGTATACTGTATATTAGTATAGTCCGGAAATCAGTTTGGGGTATAACTTGAACTCTGACAATTTGGAACTAGTTAAAAATTGAGAAATGCAATATGTTAATTGGCTATATAACACGAAATAAGGTTTTTAATTGAAATTAAGTTTCTGTATGTGAACTGGGTGGAATGTTGACCAGACTTTACTAATAATGATACACATTACCTTAATTGATAAATCATGTTAACATAATAAAAATCTTCCTTAAGTTTAGCCATCAAAGAGAGTCAGGGTTACTCTTTGTAGGATTATGGTTAAAGATTCAATGAGTGTGTATCTAGATATAAGACATCTGTTACAACTAAATTAGATGATGAGTTCTGCTACCAAAAAAACAGACGTAATCTTAATTTCAGTGTTGTTGGCTATGAAAATTCAGATAGTCAGTGAATACAAAGTTCTATTATAAAACTATAGAATGCTATTTCAAATTAGAAGATAGAGAAATATATTGGCATTATATTACAGATTACATGACTTTGAGTATTCATTCTATGGCTAGTGTTCAAATGAAGACAAAAATATTTAGTACTATGCGAAATACATCATGAGAGTAGAAGTCACTTTATTTTCAACCAGCAAAGAAGAGCAACAATATTGCCCAACTAAATAAATCTCAAAAAAAGATACTTACAGTTTTTATCAAAAATTTTATTAAAATGTAAAGCATATTGCATATGCAGAATGATTGCAATGGGTATCCTTTTGTATTATATATTTTTCTATATTAGAGAGGAAAGAGGTATTATTTTTCAATGTTTTTACCAAATACAAAGTTGATGGAGAAGTGCTGAGTCTTGTTGTATTGATCGCTGCTACACCTATTAAAGAATTGAAACGGAGTGAGGAGAAAGTGGCATGTATTCATTCTATTGATGTTGTATGCTATCAATAATCTGCACCTCAAGAAGTCCCCAAATCACATTTGTTAGCTGTTTGATCTATTTATTAAATTGTTCAGAATACACAAGGAACAATGTGTATAGAGTGAAATTTATGCAAATGTTGATTAGATCACTTTGACTCATTCAACCCATGTAAAATTTGATAGAAAACTTTGGAAATTAATATACTGCTTTAATTTTGATAAGCATTGGTAAGAGAGAAAGTTATCAATATTCTAATAAATTTTTAACATGTATCTTGACAATTTTTCAATTTCCTCTGACCTTTTGAACAATAGTTCTGCACATAATTCTTTACGCTAAATTTATCAGTTTGGTTTGAAGTAGAATTTATTCTTTACTATCTTGAATTTGAATCCAGTAATTCATTTTTGTATTACTGTAGTAAATTACTAAATTAAAAATAAAAGGTTTAGATCCATCTCAGAACTTACTCATTTATGTGGTAGCATAGTATATTAAAATGAGTCCAAGCTTCAGGGCCAAGCAGATGGGGTTCAAAACCCAAATCAGCCATTTAAAGCACTATAATCTCAGCAATTTACTTAACTTCTGAGTCTCAATTTATTTCTCTGTGAATTTTCAAAATTACTTTTAATTAAATAGTATAAATTTTGATATAAAATTAATTAAAACTTAAAAGTTAATTTTAAGAAAATTCAGTCAGTGGCTAAACTCATCAATATTTCACTTGTCTTCACTCTCAGAACAGTAAACGATATGTCATACATTATATACGATAGTATACATCATACATATGCATATGCTACCATATCGCTGAGTAGTTTGGAGGCACTATAGAACTTTTAGAAGAGTAAGTACATTAAGTAATATTAAATTCATTAAGTACGATAAGAAGTCCTGTTATAGAACTTCACAAAAAAGTAAAAGAAGACATTGTTATATATGTATAAGATAGGAAAACTTACATTACAGGTCATAGAAAATCCAAATTAAACTGGCTTAAGCCATAAAGAGTGTTCATTGATTAATGTAACTGAGAAGAAAAGGGACAAAAAAAAAAAAGGTCTTCAGGCATGGTTCGAAAAAGGCTCCGGCCAGGCACAGAGACTCACGCCCGTAATCCCAGCAGTTTGCAAGGCCGAGGCGGGCGGATCTCCTAACGTTGGGGGTTTGAGAGCAGCCTGACTAACATGGAGAAACTCCGTCTCTACTAAAAATACAAAAAAATTAGCTGGGCATGGTGGCTGATGCCTGTAGTCCCAGCTACTCGGGAGGCTGAGGCTGGAGAATCACTTGAACCCGGAGGCGGAGGTTGCGGTGAGCAGTGATCACGCCATTTTTGCACTCCAGCCTGGGCAACAAGAGCGAAGCTCCGTCCAAAAAAAAAAAAAAAAAGTTCTAAGTCCCCAGTCCCTTTGTCTGCAGGTCTGCCTCATTTTGGTCCATTTCTGAATGTTGGCTTCATCCTCATGATGTCTTCTTATGCTTGCAAGACATCGCTTCGTTTTCCTATCCGAGGCAATGGGCAGAGGTCTGCAAATCAGACTTGCAAGTCAAAGTGGATTCACTGCCTGTTTTCTTACAGTCCATGAGCTAAGAATGATTTTTACGTTTTTAAACGGTTGAGAAAAAAAAATCACAAGGAGAGTAATATTTTGTGGCATCTCATAATTGTATAACATTCAAATTTCTAATATTCATAAACCTAGTTCTGTTGGAACACAGCCATACCCATTTATGTATGTATCATCTGTGACTGCTTCCATGCTAGAGTGGCAGGCAGAATTGAGTAGCTGCAACTACTGGGACTATATTATTCCCAACTAGAGGACAAACCCTGCATTCAACTTTGAGGGATAACCGTAAAATAATGCCATGGCAAAAGGAATGCCACACATTGGTTGTCTTAAGCCTGGGTTTCTGCCTCAAAACAACCACTAAGGCAAAGGAGAGGAGACTGGCCTAACTGATTTAATGTATCTTTGCTTTTCAATATGGAAGTCACTAACCACTGTGGCTATTAAGCAAATCTGACTGAGGAACCAAAATGTCTTTGTTTTTATTTACTTTTAATTAATTTTTATTTTAATTTAAAAACTTGCATTTAATTCTGTATATTTTAAGTATATTTGGAACAACCTGAGTATGTGAATTTACACTCAACTATACACCTTATAATCTCTAAACGCAAAGTATTACGAATGAAAAGTTAGTATCCAAATTGAAGTGTGCTATAAGTGTAAAATATACACCAGATTTTAAAGACTTAGTACCAAAAAAGTACGTAAACTATTTATTAATATTTTTACATTGGTTACATGCTGGAATGATAATATTTTGGATTTACTGTACTTAATAAAACATAAATTTAATTTTATGTTTCATTTTACCTTTTTTCTTTTTTCTTTTTTTTTTTTTTTGAGACGGAGTCTCGCTCTGTTGCCCAGGCTGGAGTGCAGTGGCGCGATCTCAGCTCACTGCAAGTTCTGCCTCCCTGGCCAGGTTCATGCCATTCTCCTGCCTCAGCCTCCCGAGTAGCTGGGACTACAGGCACCCACCACCACACCCAGCTAATTTTTTTCTTTTTTGTATTTTTTTTAGTAGAGATGTGGTTTCA
This sequence comes from Piliocolobus tephrosceles, assembly GCF_002776525.5. Lineage (NCBI taxonomy): Eukaryota > Metazoa > Chordata > Mammalia > Primates > Cercopithecidae > Piliocolobus > Piliocolobus tephrosceles. The sequence continues at coordinate 50,071,659 of NC_045444.1, forward strand.
TCGTGTTAGACAGGATGGTGTTGATCTCCTGACCTCCTGATCCGCCCACCTCAGCCTCCCAAAGTGCTGGGATTACAAGCGTGAGCCACCGCGCCCTGCCCCATTTTACTTTTAAAGTTTGAGTCTCTGAACATTTAAAATATTTTATCTATTTTAAATATATTTTATATTTTATATAAAATATTTTAAATGTTCAGAGACTCATACTTTAAAAGTGTGTGTGTGTGTGTGTGTTCTAGACATCTCTAGCTTTGATCAATTTCCGCTATCACGCAAAGGAAGATCTAAGTGTTATTTGTTGGTGGAGAGGGGCTTAGATGCTACATAAGCAACAAATACATGTGTACAATACAAGTAACTATTAAAACTTACCAACAAAGCTCTTAAAATGAATATTTTCATGTGATAATGTTACACATTACCTAAATTCTTCTCAAAATTGGACAAAATCACATTTTTAGTAAAGAACAAAGCTGATTTTTACAATTTAAGGAATATGAGGGCAAGGAACTATTTCTATTTCACAAATTAAGTATAGTAGATACACTTACTAGAGCACAGAGAAAGCTGCTGTAACAAAAAGTCCCTAAGGTACACTGGTTATAAAAAGGTAGAAGTTTATTACTTTTAAAAGAACAAGGAGAAACATTGTTCAGGACAGGAGAGTGTCACTGTGCCTTCAGTTAGTCCATGGTTCCAAAATTCTTTTTTATAGTGGCCATGCAATTGTACTACCCAGATATCCTGCAGTAGTATATGACCAACAGCTACAGTTATCATCTCTCTGGATCCACTACCACTGAGGCCGTGCAAACTCAGGATGCCATCAGTCAATGACTATTTACATTGGAGGTACTAATATAAAGCCTTTCTACAGAGTAAGTTCTAACAGGCAACATTAGTAAGGGGAGTCCCTATCAGCCTCTCCAAAACTTTCTATTAGAGAATAATGTGCTGCTGTCTGTCAGATGAGAGTCTCACCCTTGCTACCCAACTCTCCTTCTTTCTCTCCCTCCTTTCACAGTGACAGAATTGCATTGCCCTTTGAAAGCTCTTCTTACCTACTCCCATTTCTTCACCTTTATCCTTTGGAAATGTTCCCTCTAATACATCTCTTGCATATCTAATTTGACCTTGGTGTCTGGTTTTAGGGGAACCTGGATGAACACAGCTTTATTCTGCAGCTGTCCCATCCCCTAGGCTTTGCTCTTATCTGCATGGTCAAACATAGCCAACCAGTAGTGCATGCACACTCCTGTCTGCAGGAAATGGGAAAGGGAAAAAGGGAAATTCACACTCAATTATAAGTGTGGTCATATAAGAAGCTGACCCAGAAGTCCCGCTTCCAAGACAAGAATTTAGTTACATTGTCACACTTAGTTACAAAGGAAGGCAGAGAAATCTAGTCTCTAGTTGGAGGATATACCCTGCTAAAAAAGCAGAGGGGTTCTAGTTTCTAAATTTAAAAAAGAAACAGTGAAACCTAGGGAATATTTAGAAGTTTCTTCTAAAATATACTTTAAAAGATTTAAGTGTTTGAAAGATTGTTCATCATTTTCCTTCTATCAATCATAAATAAAGTACATGTTACCCCTTTTGTAGACACTACCATTAGATTATATTTTATGTGAATCGCTTGGAAAGAATCTCTTTAAATTATTAATAGAAAAAGGCACTTGGATATTAAAAAATAGTTTAAAATGTTAATTTAAAAATTATCATTTTTGACATCTCAATTCATAAATGATGTTCACAATATCACTTCTAGTTTCAGTTGAAGATACTTAAGCTTTGAAACAGGCGATATTTACACTGTGTCTCTTTTTTCTACTTCTGACTTCAGGGAGACAGCAACTCCCTACTCTTGCTATTTCCATGGATACCTCAACACACAGTATCTTGTCCTTGTTAACAAACATGTTATAACCACACTCCTATAAACTGTCCCTTCATCAAAAGCCTTGCTAAAAAAATTTTAGCTGGGTGTGCCAAATGATTCCTGCAGAAACCCAGACCAATATAGCAACCAGAAAAGGCATACTTAGATTTTCAACAATAAAGGTAAAGGACCTATAAGAAGGAAACCAAAAATTGAACTGGCACAGACATGATTCTAGGTACTCTCCAATTGGCTCTCCATTCTTTTCCTACTTGGTTTGTCACCCAGAAGTTAAACTGTAATAGACCACACCATACTGGTTCTCTTGCCTTCTCGTTTCAGTCAATGGAAAGCAAAACATGGAAGGATGATCAGAGAGAAAACTCAAGGTATTTCTTACCCCTATTCTTTCTCTCTGCAGGCTTGGGAGTTAGTAGTGGTTGAATTTTTCTACTGAAGATCAAGACTTCTGTCAGATGGACTTCTTTCCAGGTAGAAGTTTCACAGGGTGTTAGTACCTATGGTCCCTCCTTACTCTGATAATGGCTCCCTAATGTTACTATCATCAAGTACTTCACCAGCACTTTCATATCTTTGCAGATATTCCCTTCATCACAGTCTCTTCAATCACCCTTTGGGTGACTGTCTCCTGCAAGGTTTCTAACAGATATAGACATAAAAGAAGCTCTGAATACATAAAAAGACCAATCACTATTCTAAATGTGAAAACAGAATACTAGAAAAACATTGTCTCCTAAAACGAATGTATAGATTTATAGGTAATTCCAATGAACACCCTGTTTTGTATAAGTTTTAAGTTTACAGAATAAAACTAGGATATATCTAACAATATCTTAGAGTGTCAAAAACATTTTGAAAAATAACAGAGGACTTGCTATAGGTAATATTAAAACCATGAAGCTACAGTAATCAAAGAAATATAGTACTAGATGAAAAACTGACGGATACTGGAAAAGAAAATAAATCCTGTAATCAGATATTGTTATAGAAAATAATTTTAAATAAAATAACAATGCCATCACATATTAGAAAAGGAGGAGAATTAACTATCATAAGATAATTATTTAGTCATTTAGAAATGAAAAGAAATGTGAATTTTCCTCTGAACACTTAAACCTAAATAAATTCTAGAAAGCAAACTAGCTACGTGAAATCATTTAAAAGATGAAAGAAAGAATAGACTTGAAATGATTAAAGGAATCATAAATGAGAAGACTAATAATTTTTACTATTTCTGACCCCTAAAAGAACCAATAAACGTAAGAAAGGCATGTAATTAACTTAAAAATATTTGTAATGAGCACATGCATATAAAGGATTAAAAAGCTTAATATAGAAATCAGTAAGACAAAGACAAGCACAACTAGGAAAATGTAACATCATCTGAGCAAAAGAATTCAAAAAATGTAAACATACATAATCCTGAAAAAATAATCAACTTCACTAGTAATCCTAGGGTGGACATTAAAACTATCGCATTGAAAATGGATGAAAATGTTACTCATTGCCTGTAATATTGTGGTGAAAGATGCTTAAATATTTCTGAGGGTAAGGTAAACCATTACTTCCTTTACAGAGATACTTGGTAATTAGAATCAAACTTTTAGAGGCATTCCTACCTTTTAACATAACATTCCAAACTGATTAATCGCTTAAGAAACAACTTAGTGATATCTAGATTTGTTCATTTAGATTTAGACTTATTAATGACAATATCAATCACAGTTTTAGTTATAATAGTAAACATGAGGGGAAATGCCAAATAATATGGATACAGCTAAATTAATTATGTATCATTTGTAAAGTGGAATTAGTACATAGCCAATTATAAAATAATCTAACAAATATTGAGTGTTATGTAAAATACTTAAAGCAATATTGAGTTTAAAAGAAGGCAAGATATGAATTTCATTATAAGATTACCCCTATTGTATTGGCATATATATATATATCTATAGTGAGAGAAAGAGAGAGAGGTACATAAAACATATCAACCAAAATTTTCTACACCCCCACACATTATGCTGACTAGATGCCAAAGTCTGATAATTTAGTTCTTTAATAGATTTAATTTATTCTTAACTGATTTGGTTTATAAAATAACAATTAATTTTAACTGCTCAAATCTTTTATGTCTGTGTCTAGTGTTGCCAGACCTAGCAATAAGAAAGCCAGGACATGTAGATTTTAAATTGATATACATTGTCTCCTGAATAAAATCAGGATTCTGTTAATAGGGACTAATTGGAGAATATATATGGCTGGGGAAAGCAAGCTCAGCTGTCTGACCCACTTGGACACTTAAGTGTGCCAAGAAGTTATTTCATTATTAAAATAAAAATTAACCGAAACAAAACAGAAAAACCTAGTAGAGTTCTTTCCTTGTTTTCCTGTTTGGTTGGAAAGTTTGGCTTTGGTTTGACTAAAGTATAGAGAAAATAGTAAGTATAAGTAAAGGCTATCATTTGACGAGATCTCCTAACATTCCAGCATCTAGTGAATATCCAGTTATTTAATATGTTTAAGCAGTTCCCAACCAATTCAATTTTCCATACAGTGATTGATTTTCATTCAAATTACTTGACTTTTCTATATTTGTTTCACCTATTTTATGACCTTATTTTCCTTAGAATATGTTGAAGATGCTTTCAGACAGAAAACAATACTCATGAGCTGCAATAAAATTCTACAAATTTATTTTACTTTTATGTTATTACTGAAAAAAAAGATATTCAAGTTTATGTTACCTTTAATGTGCATGTAAGCCAGACTCTGAAAATCTTCACAGTGAAGAGATTTTAATATATTCAGTTACCCCAATAATAAATATGAGGTATTAAAACTGGTATTACAATACTGTGTATTATTGCATTTATTTTATTTAGTTCCATTTATATAATGTTCACCATTCATCAACATAAAAATGAAAATGAATGTCTGTTTCAATTTTCCTTTTAATTTCTTCTGCTTCAGAAATTTCTGCTCTCTCCGCTATCCCTCCTCTTTCCAGTGTGACATTTGATAAAACATATTTGTACCCATTATGCTAGTGTACTCACTTTCATTTATCTCTATTTAATATATTTCAATGCCACTTCACTAAGTTTTATGTAAACAGATTATTAACATAAAAGAAAGAAGAGTTACATTGCTTTTATTTGGCTGAATTATGCCAAGGAGCTGGATAAAATTCCAATATGCATCAAGCATAATTTCCTGAATACGTCTTTATGCTAAAATTTCTAGTATTTTAAACAATAAAATCCATAGAGTAATTCTAGTCTTAACTGGCAATCAGACTTCAGATAATCACAATAAGCTTCAACAAAACCACAAGTCCCAAATAAGACAATAAAAGGCTCTTGAGCATCAGAGAATGTAGTTGTCACAAAGATCTTGTACTATAGATTAAGCATGGAATTATCCTCAGGACAGACCAAATTGATTTAGTGTAGGTGGTTTACTAAAGTAAAGAGTAAAGGGTAAGTCGTGCAAATCCAAAAGAGACTGTGGGTAGATTATAGAAAAACATTTTTCAGCAAGAAGCCAGTAGAATAGAGGGAGATCAAAGGCCATTATTTGCCATCCATTTGTCCCACAGGTTTGTATTGTACACTATGCTAGCACTATTCCAGGTGCTGAGAATGCAACAGTAAAGAAAACAATGAAGCTCTTGTTCGCAAGGGTCTTACATTCTACTTGGAAGAGGGATGTATATGGATGGATGGATGGATGGATGGATGGATGGATGGATGGATGGATGGATACAAAATAAACAAAGTAACATTAATTTCAGAAGCTGACGGTGATAAATAAAAAGTAATCTGGTGCTCTTTAAAAAGGATGATCAGGAAGGCATAATCTTATAAGGTGATATTTGAGCTTAAGGTACTGAAGAAGCAAGATAGGAGTCTATAAGGAAACAGATGATGGGGTAGAAGAGAGAGCAGCAAACACAAAAGTTGTACTTGGTATCTCTGAGGAACAGCAAGAGGCCAGTGTGGTTGCATCCAAGTGGGAGATAGATGCTTGGTAGTAAAAATTACAGATGAATCAATTGTCCAGATTACACAGCACTTTATGGGACATGACAAGGGCTTTTGATTTTTTTTCCCACCTCAGCAGAAAAACTACTGAAGAGTGAAGAAAAAAAAAAAAGTGCATACAAATTATCTGAAGTTTTTTGTTTGCTTGTTTGTTTGTTTTTTAGATCACTCTGGCATCTGGGAGGAAATTGGACTTTTGAAGGTAATGGCAGAAGCTTGGAGATATTCTATGAGGCTACCGCTGTGATCTAAGTAAGAGGTACAGCAGTTTGGACCGAGGTGGCAAGGGCAGGAGCAGCAGGTATCTGGTAAGATGCTGTGTTGGTCTGTTTTCATGCTGCTGATAAAGACATATCCGAGACTGGGCAATTTACAAAAGAAAGAGGTTTAATGGACTCACAGTTACACGTGGCTATGGAAGCCTCACAATCATGGCAGAAGGCAAGGAGGAGAAAATCATGTCTTACATGGATGGCAGCAGGCAAAAAGAGAGTTTCCCCTTTTAAAAACCATCAGAGCTCATGAGACTTCTTCACTGTCCCAAGAACAGCACCCAAAAGATCTGCCCCCATGACTCAATTAATTCTCACTGGGTCCCTCCCACAACAACTAGGAATTCAAGATGAGATTTGGGTGAGGACACAGTCAAACCATATCATTCCAACCCTGGCCCCTCCCAAATCTCATGTCCTCACATTTCAAAACTAATCATGCCTTCGCAACAGTCCCCGAAAGTCTTAACTCATTTCGGCATTAACTCAGAAGTCCACAATCCAAAGTCTCATTTGAGACAAGGCAAGTCCCTTCCACCTATAAGTCTGTAAAATCAAAGGCAAGTTAGTTACTTCCTAGATACAATGTAGTATAGGCATTGGGTAAATACAGTTGTTTCAAGTGGGAGAAATTGGTCAAAACAAAGGGGATCTAGTCTCCATGCAAGTCCAAAATCCCGCAGGGCAGTCAAATCTTAAAGCTCCAAAATGATCTCCTTTGACTTCATATCTCACATATGGGTCATGCTGATGCAGGAGGTGGGTTTTCATGGTCTGGAGTAGCTCTGCCCTTTTGGCTTTGCAGGTTACAGCCTCCCTCCTGGCTGCTTTCACAGGCTGGTGTTGAGTGTCTGTGGATTTTCCAGATTCACGGTGCAAGCTATCAGTAGATCCACCATTCTGGGGTCTGCAGGATGGTGGCCATCTTCTCACAGCTCCACTAGGTGGTGCCTCAGTAGGGACTCTGTGTGGGGGCTCTGACCCCATATGCCCCTTCCCCACTGCCCTATCAGAGTTTCTCCATGAGGGCCCCGATGCTGTAGCAAACTTCTGCCTAAACTTCCAGGCATTTCCATACATCCTCTGAAATCTAGGCGGAGGTTCCCAAACCTCAGTTTTTGACTTCTGTGCACCCACATGCCCAACACCACATGGAAGCTGCCAAGGTTTGGTGCTTACATCCTCTGAAGCCATGGGCTGAGCTTTACCTTGGCCCCTTTTAGCAATGGCTGAAGTGGCTGAGATGCAGGGCACCAAGTCCAGTAGAATGCACACAGCATGAGGACCCTGGGCCTGGCCCACTAACCATTTTTTCTTCCTAGGCTTCCAGGTCTGTGATGCAAGGGGCTGCCATGAAGACCTCTGACGTGTCCTGGGGACATTTTCCCCATTGTCTTGGGGATTAACGTCCTGCTCCTTGTTATTTATGCAAATTTCTGGAGCTGGCTTGAATTTCTCCTCAGAAAATGGGTTTTTCTTTTTGACTGCATCATCAGGCTGCAAATTTTCTAAGTTTTATGCTCTGTTTCCTTTTTCAAACAGAATGCTATTAACAGCACCCAAGTCACCTCTTGAATGCTTTGTTGGTAAGAAATTTCTTCTGCCAGATACCCTAAATCATCTCTCTCAAGTTCAAAGTTTCACTAATCTCTAGGCAGGGGCAAAATGCCACCAGTCTCTTTGCTAAAACTTAGCAAGAGTTACTTTTGCTCCAGTTCCCAACAGATTCCTCATTTCCATCTGAGAACACCTCAGCCTGGACCTTATTGTTCATGTTACTATCAGCATTTTTTTTTTTGAGACGGAGTCTCACTCTGTTGCTCAGGCTGGAGTGCAGTGGCACGATCTTGGCTCACTGAAAACCCCGCCTCCCGGGTTCAGGCCATTCTCCAGCCTCAGCTTCCCATGTAGCTGGGACTATAGGTGCCCGCCACCATGCCTGGCTAATTTTTTTTGTATTTTTAGTAGAGACGGGGTTTCACCATGTTAGCCAGGATGGTCTCGATCTCCTGACCTCATGATCCACCCACCTTGGCCTCCCAAAGTGCTGGGATTACAGGCATGAGCCACTGCACCCAGCCTACTATCAGTATTTTTGTCAAAGCCATTCACAAGTCTCTAGGAAGTTTCAAACTTCACCACATTTTTCTGTCTTCTTCTGAGCCATCCAAACTGTTCCAAACTCTGCCTGTTGCCCAGTTCCAAAGTCACTTCCACATTTTTGGGTATCTTTTCAACAGTGCCTCATTCTATTGGTACCAGTTTACTGTATTAGTCTGTTTTCATGCTGTTGATAAAGACCTAGTCAAGACTGGGCAATTTACAAAAGAAAGAGGTTTAATGAACTTACAGTTCCATGTGACTGGAGAAGCCTCACAATCATGGTGGAAGGCAAAGAGGAACAAGTCACATTTTACACGGATGGCAGCAGGCAGAGGGAGAGCTTCTCCTTTTTAAAACCATCAGATATCATGAAACTTACTCACTATCATGAGAACAGCATAGGAAAGACTTGCCACACGATTCAATTACATCCTACCAGGTCCCTCCCACAACATGTGGAAATTCAAGATGAGATTTGGGTGGGGACACAGCCAAACCATATCAGATGCTGCATATATTTCTAAGGTAACACTCATAAGATTTGCTGAAGAATTGGTGGTGAAATTTAAGAGAAAGAGAGTGATAAGCATTTTTCCCAACATTTTAGTGCACAGAAAGAAGAAGAATGGAGTTGTTATATCCTGAGATAAGAAAAACAGAGATCCTTTTATGAGAGAAAATCAGGTATTTGTTTCAAAACCTGTTAAATCTAGAGGTTCATTTTAGACATCCAAGCAAATACAATAAATATGCCACTGATGTTCAATATTAGAAGCACAATTTGAGATACAAATTTGGCAGTTAGTTATCAGCATAGAAATAATATTTAAATTTACAGGTGCATAAAGTTATTCAAGGAATCAATATAAACAGAAAGGAGGTCCAATGTAAGAATGCTGAGAGTATTTGCCAAAATGGCCGAATAGGAACAGCTCCAGGCTACAGCTCCCAACATGAGTGACACAGAAGACAGGTGATTTCTGCATTTCCAACTGAGGTACTGGGTTCATCTCACTGGGGCGCGTCTGACAGTGGGTGCAGGACAGTGAGTGCAGCCCACCAAGCAAGAGCCGAAGCAGGGCAAGGCATCACCTCACCTGGGAAGCACAAGGGGTAAGGGAATTCCCTTTACTAGCCAAGGGAAAGAGTGACACACAGCACCTGGAAAATCGGGTCACTCCCACCCTAATACTGTGCTTTTCCAAGGGCCTTAGCAAACGGCACACCAGGAGATTATATCCCCCACCTGGCTCAGAGGGTCCCGTGCCCACGGAGTCTCCCTCATTGCTAGCACAGCAGTCAGAGCTTTAACTGCAAGGCAGCAGTGAGGCTGGAGGAGGGGTGCCCACCATTGCTGAGGCCTGAGTAGGTAAACAAAGTGGCCAGGAGGCTCGAACTGGGTGGAGCCCACCGCAGCTCAAGGAGGCCTGCCTGCCTCTGTAGACTACACCTCTGGGGACAGAGCATAGCCAAACAAAAGGCAGCAGAAACCTCTGCAGACTTAAATGTCCCTGTCTGACATTTAAGTGTCCCTGTCTCTTTGAAGAGAGTAGTGGTTCTCCCAGCAAGAGTTTGAGATCTGAGAACAGACAGACTGCCTCCTCAAGTGGGTCCCTGGCACCCTAGTAGTAGCCTAACTGGGAGGCACCCCCAAGTAGGGGCAGACTGACACCTCACACGGCCAGGTAACCCTCTGAGACGAAGCTTCCAGAGGAATGATCAGGCAGCCACAATTGCTGTCCAGCAATATTCACTCTTCTGCAGCCTCTGCTGCTGATACCCAGGCACACAGGGTCTAGAGTGGACCTCCAGCAAACTCCAACAGACCTGCAGCTGAGGGTCCTGACTGTTAGAAGGAAAACTAACAAACAGAAAGGACATCCCCACCAAAACCCCATCTGTACATCACCATCATCAAAGACCAAATGTAGATATAACCACAAAGATGGGGGATAAACAGAGCAGAAAAGCTGAAAATTCTAAAAATCAGAGCACCTCTCTCTGTCCAAAGGAATGCAGCTCCTCACCAGCAACGGAACAAAGCTGGACAGAGAATGACTTTGATGAGTTGAGAGAAGAAGGCTTCAGACGATCAAACTTCTCTAAACTAAAGGAGGAAGTTCAAACCCATTGCAAAGAAGCTAAAAACCTTGAAAAAAGATTAGACGAATGACTAATTAGAATAACCAATGTATATAAGTCCTTAAATGACATGAAAGCGCTGAAAACCATGGCACAAGAATTACGTGACAAATACACAAACTTCAGTAACTGATTCGATGAACTGGAAAAAAGGGTATCATGGATTGAAGATCAAGTGAATGAAATGAAGCGGAAAGAGAAGTTTAGAGAAAAAACAGTAAAAGAAAACGAACAAAACCTCCAGGAAACATGGGACTATGTGAAAAGACCAAATCTACATCTGACTGGTGTACCTGAAAGTGACAGGGAGAATGGAACCAAGTTGGAAAACAACCTGCAGGGTATTATCTAGGAGAACTTCCCTAACCCACCAAGGCAGACCAACATTCAAATTCAGGAAATACAGAGAATGCCACTAAGATACTCCTCGAGAAGAGCAACTCCAAGACACATAATTGTCAGATTCACCAAAGTTGAAATGAAGGAAAAAATGTTAAGGGCAGCCAGAGAGAAAGGTCAGGTTATCCAAAAAGGGAAGCCCATCAGACTAACAGTGGATCTCTCAGTGGAAACTCTACAAGTCAGAAGAGAGTGGGGGCCAATATTCAACATTCTTAAAGAGAAAAATTTTCAACCCAGAATTTCATATCCAGCCAAACTAAGTTTCATAAGTGAAGGAGAAATAAAATCCTTTACAGAAAAGCAAATGCTGAGACATTTTATCATCACCGTGCCTGCCCTACAAGAGCTCCTGAAGGAAGCATTAAACATGGAAAGGAACAACTGGTACCAGCCACTGCAAAAACATGCCAAAATGTAAAGACCATTGAGGCAAGAAAGAAACTGCATCAACTAACGAGCAAAATAACCAGCTAACATCATAATGATAGGATCAAATTCACACATAACAATATTAACCTTAAATGTAAATGGCTAAATGTTTCAATTAAAAGACATAGACTGGCAACTTGGATAAAGAGTCAAGACCCATCAGTGTGCTGTATTCAGGAGACCCATCTCACATGCAGAGACACACATAGGTTCAAAATAAAGGTATGGAGGAAGATTTACAAAGCAAATGGAAAACAAAAAAAGGCAGGGGTTGCAATCCTAGTGTCTGATAAAACAGACTGTAAACCAACAAAAATCAAAGGAGACAAAGAAGGCCATTATATAATGGTAAAGGGATCAATTCAACAAGAAGAGCTAGCTATCCTGAATATATATGCACCCAATACAACAGCACCCAGATTCATAAAGCAAGTCCATAGAGACTTACAAAGAGACTTAGATTCCCACACAATAATAATGGGAGACTTTAACACCCCACTGTCAACATTAGACAGATCAATGAGACAGAAAGTTAACAAAGATATCCAGGAATTGAACTCAGCTCTGCACCAAGCAGACCTAATAGACATCTACAGAACTCTCCACCCCAAATCAACAGAATATACATTCTTCCCATCACCACATCACACTTATTGCAAAATTGACCACATAGTTGGAAGTAAAGCACTCCTCAGCGAATATAAAAGAACAGAAATTTTAACAAACTGTCTCTCAGACCACAGTGCAATCAAACTAGAACCTAGGATTAAGAAACTCACTCAAAACCACTCAACTACATGGAAACTGAACAACCTGCTCCTAAATGACTACTGGGTATGTAACAAAATGAAGGCAGAAATAAAGATGTTCTTTGAAACAAATGAGAACAAAGATACAACATGCCAGAATCTCTGGGACACATTTAAAACAGTGTGTAGAAGGAAATTTAAAGCACTAAATGCCCACAAGAGAAAGCAGGAAAGATCTAAAATTGACACCCTAACATCACAATTAAAAGAACTAGAGAAGCAAAGCAAACACATTCAAAAGCTAGCAGAGGACAAGAAATAACTAAGATCACAGCAGAACTCAAGGAGATAGAGACACAAAAAACCCTTCAAGAAATCAATGAATCCAGAAGCTGGTTTATTGAAAAGGTCAACAAAATTGATAGACTGCTAGCAAGACTAATAAAGAAGAAAAGAGAGAAGAATCAAATAGATGCAATAAAAAATGATAAAGGGGATATCACCACCAACCCCACAGAAATACAAAATACCATCAGGGAATACTATAACCTCTATGCAAAAAAAAAAAACTAGAAAACCTAGAAGAAATGGATAAATTCCTGGATACATATACTCTCCCAAGACTAAACCAGGAAGAAGTTGAATCCCTGAATAGACCAATAACAGGCTCTGAAATTGAGGCAATAATTAATAACCTACCAACCAAAAAAAGTCCAGGACCAGACGGATTCACATCCAAATTCTACCAGAGGTACAAGGAGGAGCTGGTACTGTTCTTTCTGAAACTATTCCAATCAATAGAAAAAGAGAGAATCCTCCCTAACTCATTTTATGAGGCCAACATCATCCTGATGCCAAAGCCTGGCAGAGACACCAAAAAAAAGAGAGAATTTTAGACCAAAATCTCTGATGAATATCGATACAAAAACCCTCAGTAAAATACTGGCAAACCGAATGCAGCAGCACATCAAAAAGCTTATCTGCCATGATCAAGTGGACTTCATCCCTGGGATACAAGGCTGGTTCAACATACGTAAATCAATAAATGTAATCCTGCATATCAACAGAAGCAAAGACAAAAACCACATGATTATCTCAATAGATGTAGAAAAGGCCTTTGACAAAATTCCACAACCTTCATGCCAAAAACCCTCAATAAATTTGGTATTGATGGAACGTATCTCAAAATAAGAGCTATTTATGACAAACCCACAGACAATATCATACTGAATGGGCAAAAACTGGAAGCATTCCATTTGAAAACTGGCACAAGACAGGGATGCCCCCTTTCACCACTCCTATTCAACATAGTGTTGGAAGTTCTGGCCAGGGCAATCAGGCAAGAGAGAGAAATAAAGGGTATTCAATTAGGAAAAGAGGAAGTCAAATTGTCCCTGTTTGCAGATGACATGATTGTATATTTAGAAAGCCCCATCATCTCAGCCCAAAATCTCCTTAAGCTGATAAGCAACTTCATCCAAGTCTCAGAATACAAAATCAATGTGCAAAAATCACAAGCATTCTTATACACCAATAACGACAAACAGAGAGCCAAATCATGAGTGAACTCCCTTTCACAATTGCTTCAAATAGAATAAAATACCTAGGAATCCAACTTACAAGGGATGTGAAGGACCTCTTCAAGGAGAACTACAAACCACTGCTCAGTGAAATAAAAGAGGATACAAACAAATGGAAGAACATACCATGCTCATGGATAGGAAGAATCAATATCGTGAAAACGGCCATACTGCCCAAGGTTATTTATAGATTTAATGCCATCCCCATTAAGCTACCAATGACTTTCTTCATAGAATTGGAAACAACTACTTTAAAGTTCATATGGAGCCAAAAAAGAGCCCGCATTGCCAAGACAATCCTAAACCAAAAGAACAAAGCTGGAGGCATCATGCTACCTGACTTCAAACTATACTAGAAAGCTACAGTAATCAAAACAGCATGGTACTGGTACCAAAACAGAGATATAGACCAATGGAACAGAACGGAGCCCTCAGAAATAATACCACACATCTACAACCATCTGTTCTTTGACAAACCTGACAAAAACAAGAAGTGGGGAAAGGATTCCCTATTTAATAAATGGTGCTGGGAAAACCAGCTAGCCATACATAGAAAGCTGAAACTGGATCCCTTCCTTACATCTTATACAAAAATTAATTCAAGATGGATTAGGGACTTAAATGCTAGACCTAAAGCCACAAAACCCCTAGAAAAAAAGCCTAGGCAATACCATTCAGGACATATGTATGGGCAAGGACTTCATGTCTAAAACACCAAAAGCAATGGCAACAAAAGCCAAAATTGACAAATGGGATCTAATTAAACTAAAGAGCCTCTGCACAGCAAAACAAACTACCATCAGAGTGAACAGGCAACCTACAGAATGGGACAAAATTTTTGCAATCTACTCATCTGACAAAGGACTAATATCCAGAACCTACAAAGAACTCAAATAAATTTACAAGAAAAAAACAAACAACCCCATCAAAAAGTGGGCAAAATATATGAACAGACACTTCTCAAAAGAAGACATTTATGCAGTCAACAGACACATGAAAAAATGCTCATCATCACTGAGCCATCAGAGAAATGCAAATCAAAACCACAATGAGATACCATCTCATGCCAGTTAGAATGGCAATCATTAAAAAGTCAGGAAACAACAGGTGCTGGAGAGGATGTGGAGAAATAGGAACACTTTTACACTGTTGATGGGTCTGTAAACTAGTTCAACCATTGTGGAAGACAGTGTGGCAATTCTTCAAGGATCTAGAAATAGAAATAGAAATACCATTTGACCCAGACATCCCATTACTGGGTATATACCCAAAGGATTATAAATCATGCTGCTATGAAGACACATGCACATGTACGTTTATTGCGGCACTATTCACAATAGCAAAGACTGGGAACCAGCCCAAATGTCCATCGATGACAGACTGGATTAAGAAAATGTGGCACATATACACCATGGAATACTATGCAGCCATAAAAAGGATGAGTTCATGTCCTTTGTTGGGACATGGATGCAGCTGGAAACCATCATTCTCAGCAAACTATCACAAGAACAGAAAACCAAACACTGCATGTTCTCACTCATAGGTGAGAATTGAACAATGAGAGACACAGGAAGGGGAACATCAAACACCGGGGCCTGTCATGGAGTGGGGGGAGTGGGGAGGGAAGGGATAGCATTAGGAGATATACCTAATGTAAATGATGAGTTATTGGGTGCAGCACACCAACGTGGCACATGCATACATATGTAACAAAGCTGCACGTTGTGCACATGTACACTAAAACTTAAAGCATAATTTAAAAAAAAGAATTCTGAGATATTTCAACATTGCAAAATTTTGAAGAGGTTGTAGAACCAACCAAGGGGAGTTAGTGGGAGCAGTTCACCTAATATGAAGAAAATCAAAACAGGATGAGGTCCTGGAAACCAAGAGAAGAAGCTTGCTTGCAAGAGAAAAAAGTGGTCATCTTTGCCACATCCTGTGGACGGGTCAAGTAAGACGAAGACTGAGACTGGAAAGTTGGATCTAGCAGCATCTAGATTATTGGCAGCCCCAAAACCAGCAGTTGAAGAGATGGAAAATTGCTTATAGATCATGTGGCTTGTGGATCTCAGGCATGCCAAAGTAAATGGAAGGAAGGTTATGCTAGGGCAGATGGGGAAAATGCTCATTTAGTTAAAGAGAACTGAAGGATCATTGTTGAGTATGCTGTGCCTTGTATCTCAAAATTAACTTTGGGAAATTATTTAGGAGTCTATTATAATAAAATATCTCAGATATACATTTGAGAGGAATAGAAAGTATTGTGGAGTTAGGATAAATATTCTGAATTCCGAGGCAGGGACAGTTTTACACACACACACACACACACACACACTCAGAGTCTCCTGCATCAGTCTAGTAAAGGAATATATTGTCGACGTTTATGAGAGAGGGGAGAATTATACAAAAATTCTCAGTGTCTATTCCAAACCACAACAGCAATTTATATGTGAGTTATGAATTTATATTAATTATATATTGTAATATTTACAAAAAGAGTATTTCTCATTTTAGATATTTCCAAGAGTGCTAGGAAAGAGGAATATGTCAACTGGCAGTGTTCCATGAAATCAATTACCTGAGAGAATCCATGTAACAAATGCACTGATTCAGGTGTTACATGTCTAAAATTAAGTTTACTGTTTTAACAAATGTGGTTGTCTGGTTTCCCTAGCAACTAAAAGTGACAGGTGACAGAAGAAAAGCAGTAGAGAACAGAAGACCAACCAGGAAAAGTACAGCAATTTAGGTCCATTAGATATTAAGCACAACCTGTTCTGCCTAACTCAGTGATCCCTAAGGTCTGCATTGTTTTGCTGTAAATTACAATGATTAATGCTTATTATAATGGACTTGAGTTGTCACGAAATGGTTAAATTAATTCAAGCTTATGCTCTTATCTATAGTATGTAATACAATTTTGAAAAGATGCTTATCAAAAGTAGGTAGAATAAAGTGGTTTGAGAGATAAGCTTCAGTTATTTGAGACATTCATTTACCCAGAAAGAGTGGTCAGATGCAAGATATAGAAAGCATTAAATAAAGCAGTCAAATGTCTATGAGTCATTAGAAATGTTTTTGTTAAATACTGTACTATTAAGGAGTCACTAATTTATAAATTAATACATTTACTCAAAAAGCACTTATTGGCTTCAAATTAACTGTTCTTGGCCATGGGGGAGAGAGAGAATAGCCATCCTGTGTCTTTTAGGAGCTCATATTTGAGTAGTAAGAAAAGAGTCTCTGGCATCCAAATACCTTCACAATTTTCCAAGACTACTGGAAAGTAGTTGCTTGCATGGTCACAATCAAGGTATTATTGAGAGAGGGGAGTGAAAGCTGGCTTTCTAATAATGAAATGATGGAAATTACTGCATTTAGAAGCCTAAAATTTTCATAGAAAACAAGTAGACAACATTTCTGATTTCTGTAGTTGTTTTCCAAAGCAAGTTGTAATAGAATGCTCAGTATACTGACACAATTGCTACCTTGTAATGGTCTTTTCTACCACACCTGAAGGAAAACTAAACTCCAAAT
This sequence comes from Piliocolobus tephrosceles, assembly GCF_002776525.5. Lineage (NCBI taxonomy): Eukaryota > Metazoa > Chordata > Mammalia > Primates > Cercopithecidae > Piliocolobus > Piliocolobus tephrosceles. The sequence goes on from NC_045444.1 coordinate 50,088,822, forward strand.
ATTCTTTTTCATGTGTACTTCAGAAATTTGTATGATTTTTCTGGGATATGATCTTAAGACCTGTTGACTAATTATCAGTCTGCCAAATGCTCTAGCTGAATTTCCAACTGCGTATTTAACACTTTCACTGATTGTCCTACTTTAAACTTGAGGTGATTCCATATATCAGATCAATATTTTATATACAAATAAGGGTAATGATAATACAAATATTTATAAGCACCATACACTCAGTGTCTCTGAGTCAAAACTTGAATTTCTCATTACGTTATAAAATTTAAAAAACTATTTGACTTCCTTTTCCTTATTCATGCTTCCATAAATCCCTCAGACATAAAATCTACAGTCCTGTTGAATTTCCAAGACTTAGAACCACCAATCTGGTCAATTCTCCCTCCTTTTTCCCATCTACAATGCCAGAGCCTTCAGGTTTTTCTATGTGTTTGTAGCTCTGCTGTCTTTAAATTATTATCCACTGTATAGTCAGAATGATCTAGTATGTGACCATCACTCTAAAACACCTAATATCTCTCCATTGTCTATGACCTACTTAGAATAAATAGGATAGGCCTATTTCTTAAATAGTCACGCAAGCACTCGAAGACCTATCTCTTTCTAGAATCTCTAAGCTGATTTCACCCCTTATTGCCCTAGTAGTACTAGATTGCTGGTGCTTCTCTGTCACCTTGTTCTTTTGTATTTTTCATTCTGGCCTTTCTGCTTAAGAGGCTATTTCCAACTTTCTAAACTAGGTGGTTTACATGCAGCTTCTAGAGCTTGTCCCGGGCATCACTTTCTCCGGAAACATTGCCTCCCTCCCCCCTCCCTCCCCCCTCCCTCCCTTCCTTCCTTGCTTCCTTCCTTCCTTCCTTCTTTCCACCCTTCCTTCCTGTCTCCTCCCTCCCTTCCTTGCTTCTCTCCTTCCGTCCTCTCTCCCTCCCTCCCTTCTTTTCTCTCTCTGTGTCTCTCTCTTTTATTTTTTGACATGGGGTCTTGTTCTGTCCCCTAGACTGGAGTGCCGTGGCACAATAATGGCTCACTGCAGCCTCAACCTTCCTGGTTCAGTGATCCTACCACCTCAGCCTCCTGAGTAGCTGGGACTACAGGCATGTGCCACCAGACCCAGCTAATTTTTGTATGTTTTTGCAGATACGGGGGTTTTGCGATGTTGCCCAAGCTATTCTTGAACTTTTGAGCTCAAGCAATCCACCTGCCTTGGTCTCCCAAAGTGTTGGGATTACAGACATGAGCCACTGCACCTGGCCAGGAACTTTTCTTTAAAGTATCTACTCTCTGTATTATCATACCTAGGCTGAGCACACTTCTCTCTTAATTCCTACCATTTTGAATTGAAATTTTGTTTATTTGCTTGTCTCTACCACCAGGCCATGTCTTATGCACCATTGCTCCAAGAGCGTTTTCAATGGGGCACAATAAATGTTTGCTAAATTTTATTAAATAAACATCTGAATTATTTTACAGTCTGATTTCTACTTTTCTTTCCAAAATTGTTTTTCGCCATCGAGCCCTTTCCTACTCTTGAATGTTCTACTCATCAGTTCTTCAAAACTCTTATACTTTCCTTCCTCCAAAGTTTGTTCATTCCTTTGGCTTAGTTCACTCTCCTTCCTCTTATTGATTCTATTTTCAAGATCCAGGTGTGTACACTGCATTCTTGGTCTGCCTTTGTAGGGAGACTCCATGGGCTTTCAAATCTAGTGTGTGACTTCCTTGAGTAAGTTATTCAGAGTGAAATATGCTATTCTTCAAGTATCTGTGCTAAATGTTATTCCAGTCTCATTTAAAATTTACTTTCTTTGCTACAGACTTTAGAAAAACATCTAATAAGGCCTTTGTTACGCTTTTTCACATCTTCACACATTTTGTGTGTAGTAATATTTTATCACATCTCTCAGCAGATGAAAGCATTCAAACAGAATGACAAGTCAGAAGAGGAGAAGGAGAGGATGGAAATGGGAGGAACCAAAAAGACAATGATGAAAGAAAACATTCATTAAAAAGTAATAGTTCATTATAGGCTAAATCAAGGGATACCATAATTTCAGGCAATAACAGGGTAATAGTAGGAGAATGTCTCCCCATTTGAAATGTCTGTCATGATTTTGGACTTAAGTTGCTAGTATTTTTTTAAGATCTGCTAAGTTCTGGCATTAGGGCAAACCTTGGTGCCCTAATCCTATTCTTGAACCTGTGTCAACTATATTGTCATTTCTGTTTTTTGCCCCAGCATGTTAAAAACTATTCATCAAAGAATCACCACAACATTCTAAAGTAGAATCCTTTTAACTGGAGGTGTATGATTCAGGAGGTATATGGCCATGACAGTAAGGTCCTTGTGCTTGTAGTAACTTAGCTGACCCTATGATTAGCAAAGTTTCTATTCCTGCTGCAAAACACCCAAAACATCTAATATTCAGCTCTAGTCTGTGGTCTTTTGTTATTGTTTCACATGATTTTTCTTTCCAAAGGAAATTTCCTTACTACACTCGTTTGTCTATAGGACCCCACATGCAGTGATACTCCCCCACATGACTGCTGATTTATAGGGAACTAAGGTATTTTCCGTGAGTGTCCATCATGCTTCCAGTTCTCAAGAAGTCATAAAAATGGGGTCCTTTGAGCTCTGGAGTAACTGGAGATTCTTCACATTATCTTATTGTTTCAGCAGCTCAAGCAAGGACTTTTATTCTTTGTCTGTTCCTTATTTCTCAAAGAACAGAAATAGAACTACCAAAATGCCACAAGGGAAGCTATTCTCATTGTCAGGTCAAACGGTAGTCCCATTAATAATGCTAGTGGAAGTAAGAAATATCACACAATTATAACAATGATTGTTCTTGTTAGAATTTCACTCTCTTGATTCGAAATAACCATTTTTCCCTATTACAAGCGAGTTTTAATTTATTGTTGCTTTCTTATTATTAAAGAAACTTGGAAACTGTGTGCTTTCTTCCTATCGTTATCCTTAGATAATTGATTTCAATGACAGGTAAATGTGTCCTGTAACTAGAAATGTGTTTTAGCAATTTGTAGGCTCAGTTTAAGGTCTAGTTCATGTTCTCTTATCTGGTTTATTCTTTGAGTTCTGATTTAATAAGATTCCTACACCCTCATAGTACAAAAAATACATGCTAAAATAAGACAAACCTCTTGGTCATCTCTCTTATGTCCTAGGGAGGGGGTCAGCAAACATTTTTTACAAAGAGTCAGATACTTAATATGTTAGGCTTTGTGGGCTATACAGTCTCTATTGCAGCTACACAATTTTGCCATTGTAATGTTAGAGCAGCTATAGACAATACATAAATGAATGAATGGGATTATACTCCAATAAAATTTTTTTACCAAAAACAGAATGTAGGCCAGATTGCCCTAGAGGAATTACTTTGTCAATTGACCAGGGAACACAGTGATCATAGACTGAAAAAAACTATCTATGGGTAGTTATTTGCTTAAGCAATCAATACCTCACAAGAGTTCTGTAACTAACATCGAATTCATCTTAATTTTGGTTGCAAAGTATATCTGTTTGGGTATAGACTAAGTTCATAAAACAGAGGCTACAAAATAGAATGACTTCAGATATAGAAATAGACATTTTTCCCAAGTGCATGGGGTTGAACAATGTCCCCCCAATAAATATATATGGAAGTTTAAGCCTGCATACCAGTGAATGTGATCTAACTTGGAAATAACATCATTGCAGATGTAATTAGTTAAGATGTGGTCATACTGGAGTAGGGTGGGCCCCCAATCCTATATGGCTGTTGTCCTTGTAAAAAGAGAAGAGATCACGTAAAGACACAGGCACACACAGAAAATGCCACATGAGTATGTGAGAGAAAGGTATGTTTTGGAGTAATATATCTACAAGACGAGAAATGCCTAGGAGTTCCCAGAAGCTGTAAAAGGCAAACAAGGATATTTCCTCAGAAGTTGTGGAGGAAGCGTGGCCCTCTCAGCACCTTGATTTTGGACTTCTAATCTACAGGACTGTGAGATAATACATTTCTGTCTTTTAAAACCACCTAATTTGTGTGGTACTTTGTTACTGTGGAATTAGAAAACAAATACACCCAGTAATAGTTTAGTGGTGAGACTGGCAGAAGACCAGTCAGGAACCTAGGTCTCTTGTGTTCTGCCTCTCAGTCATGTTGGACCATAGGCCCTTGTGGCTACACTCCAAGGTTTATGGATAACTTATTTGATAACATTTTATTTTTAAAATATGACTACAAAGAGAAACAACTTATATTAAAACATAGTTAACCAAAATATTAGAAGAATGAATTCATATTATAGAATTATATATGCTTAATTATTAATACATTAAATATCAAGATTAAATGATAGGTCTAATAACTACTAAATATCTTGATAAGGATAAGCATGAACAATATTTTGATGCATCCTCAAGTATAATGTGATATGAAAATGTCTGTTATTTCTATAGATAAAAAAGGCCCAGGTACAGCTAAGATTACAATGGATTTTACCTACAGTCATAATTGAAAGAAATGCTAATTTTCAATTAGGGGCTAGTAAAAATTAAGATGTAATTGTTCCCACCATGTTTGTGACCCCTTGGATTCTCTGCATAGGTCTTTTAGTTCCTGAATCTCAGGTTAAGAACCACTTCCAGTGTGTTTGCATCTATGGCAGGGAACAATGCTCTTTCCTTTTACCTCTCTTCTTAATTTTGAGGGTAATTGATAAGAATCCTGCATAATTCCACTCTCTGTAAGGGTATTGGCTAACATAAACATATTTACATAATTGTAAAATAGCTTTCTATAAACTATACTTTTCTAAGATGTCATCAACCTCAGCCATATGAAACTGGTTACTCTACTCCTTGTAGACAGTATTCCCTAAGTTAGACAGTGCCTGCTCAGTGGAGACCCATTTTACCTTTGTTATCAGTATTTCTGTGTTGCCAAGGCAACTAGATTATTTCTATTTGACAGGTATTATGAATTATGTAACTCGTAATTTATATATATATATATAACATTTATATATATAAACAGATGTGATATATATGCTATATATTATATATGTGCTATATATTATATATATTCTATATATGTGCTATAATGCATACATATATAGCATATATATGCTACTTGGAAGCTTAAAGCCAGTGTGTGACGCATCTCTACTAGGGTAGCAAATTTATCTTGCATTTTGTGTACCAAATTTCCCTACAGATTTAATGATTTTTGCTATATCTTATTTTTTTCTTTGCCTCAATTCATTCAACTTTTAAAAGTTCTTCTATATTTTGTTGTATGGCTCTTCACATATGGCTTTAAATTCTTATTTTGAAACAGGGCGAAAGGTGAATAAATATTTTATTTTACTATCTCATTAATACAGCAATAAATTATTGTAATTAATTATATAAATTATTACTATATCAATAACATAATTAGGAGTTACTCATGATCAGATATCACCAATGCCTCTATTACTACATATGCTTTCTTTATTAATTTATAACTTGTACTTTGTCTTATTCCAGGCAAACTGCTAATGTCTCATGAGTTGACCATAGCAATAGTAAAAGGAAGTAATAGAATTTTGAATACTAAATTCTTATCAAGGATTCTATGTAGGTTTGAAGGCTTGGTTATATTAGATGGACACAGTACTTTAAATAGTACAATGTATTTTCACTTACCAGAAGATGAAAAATTTGAAGACAAGGGCATTAGATATGAAAACTATATGTAATTGGAAAAGAGAAGCACAGGTCACTGTCAAACAGGTAAATGATGTGAAACATTATAGTAATTTTTCTGAAATTGGCACCAAAATTATTAAGCCTGCAAATTTTTCACTGATGTTGTCATTTATTCACTTAAGTAAGATATATCTTACTTAGTTATAAGATTAAAAAGGACACTTTTGCATGGTATGTATATATACCCTGTACATATATGTAATTTTACAGTAGGCTTGCTATTTTCCCCTTGTCTAGAATGCTTAATTCTATGCCCTATTCCATCTACATTGACAGCAATACTGTGAGCAACCTAACATTTGCAAGATGCCAATGAGAGTAGCAACTCATGCCCTAACTAGAGTTCAGTTAAGTACAGTCATATGTCACTGGGATATGTTCTGAGAAAGGCATCATTAGGCAATTTACTTGTGCAAACATCATAGAGTGTACCTACAGAAACCTAGATGTTATAGCCCACTACACACCTCGGTTATGTGGTATAGTCTGTTGCTCCCAGGCTACAAACCTGTACAGCATGTTACTGTACTGAATACTGCAGTCAATTGTGACACAATGGCAAGTATTTGTGTATCTAAATGCAGATAAGGTACCATAAAAATATAATATTAAAATCTTATGGGACCACTGTTGTACATGCAGCTCGTGACTGACAGAAATGTCATTATGTGGCACATGATATAATATTTATTTGGATAGCATCACCATCAGTTTGTGTACACAACATTAAAACAAACACTTATTAAAAATCAGCTAAAATATATTGGACATAAAAACTTGAATATAATATCATTGACTGAATTACTCACTTTTTCTCTCATTGCTATGATGTAAACGTGTGTCTTCAAGTAATGGTTTCATGGGAAGTACAACCAACTTCGTCTTTTATAGAAGTGTCTTTCCTTGAGTAGAGACAAGATATACAACATAAAGAAGAGAATCCTTGTAATATTTCTCCATCCCAATTCACTGCTCTTAATGCAAAAACTAATTTTGGTAAACACCTTGAAAACAGTAATACTATTTTGCACATAATAGTAGCACATGCCATAACAACTTTTACAGCCTACGTATTAAGATACCTAAGAATTTCTAGGCTTCTCAGATATAAGTATCCTCTATCAGTTCCATCTTTTATTGAATCAATAGCTATTAACTAAGCACTTTCTATGTGTCAGACATAGGGGATACCATTAAGATATGACAGGTGAGGATCCTGCCATCTTAGCATTTAGATTCTTTGTGAAAAAGCAACACTAAAAATAATGTTAAGGTATGGGCTATCAGAAAGAAAAAGGGATCTGCCTTATTTTCTCAGGAAATGTTAGCTATAGTAAGTGACTGGAGAAAATAAAACTAAATAAAATAAAGATTAAACTCAAACTACCAAGGACAATTTACAATGAGAAAAAGAGGCAATATCAAATATTGACAGAACTAGCTTGAAAATATAGAAAGTTGGCCGGGCACGGTGGCTCAAGCCTGTAATCCCAGCACTTCGGGAGGCCGAGACGGGCGGATCACGAGGTCAGGAGATCGAGACCATCCTGGCTAACACGGTGAAATCCCGTCTCTACTGAAAAAATACAAAAAACTAGCCGGGCGAGGTGGCGGGCGCCTGCAGTCCCAGCTACAAGGGAGGCTGAGGCAGGAGAGTGGCGTAAACCCGGGAGGCAGAGCTTGCAGTGAGCTGAGATCTGGCCACTGCACTCCAGCCCGGGCGACAGAGCGACACTCCGTCTCAAAAAAAAAAAAAAAAAAGAAAAGAAAAGAAAAGAAAAAATAGAAAGTATAAGTATACTGTGACTGATCTGTTTCAGATTATTTGATTAAGTTTAGATATTTTGCATTATCAAAAATACTACAAAATTACGTATTTTCCAGAAAAAGATTATACACTTTATGAGAAACCAGTCAACAGTAGTGGTAAGAATGTTATGAATAGTCAACCAATATTAATGATAAAAGCAATGAAATGATGAACTAATAAACCAGTTGTTCTTTTAGCACCAAACTTCACACATTACTCAAATTGAAATAAATTCTAGATACTTAGAAAAATGGAATAAATGTATTTTCCCTTTCAAAGAGTATTGTTATTTCCCTACAAATCCATATACAGATCCAAAAATTTTTAAATATCTTCAATCTTTGACATATTCAAATTTCTAGTAACAAGTAAGCTCATAAGCAATAGAAAAATGCCAATCTTGTTCTTACCAAACCATACTCCCAGCTCCAGTAAGCAGTAACAATTCAATCATTGGGCTATTTCAATGACACTGTAAAGAAGTAATGAAATCACTGTGCTTCTTTATAATTGAATAATATGATGCATCTCAGAAGAATTTACAATAGATGTTGCACCTTTCAAGATACTAAAAATGTACTCTTACTTTTATTAAAGGTGTGTTATATATTACCAGAGGGAGAAACTAAACAGTTCTGATAGCATTATAACTGACTGAAAGCCTGAACTGAACAGGAAAAAAAAAAGCAAATTTCAGACCCTATTTTGTATTTTAATAGGATCAGTTAGCAAGTTCAAATTCACTTTTCTCATTGTGCTTTCAAGTTACGAACGATCTAAAATCATAAAGCAAAGGGAGGACAAAAATTATTTTCAGATTCTCTGATGCCAGAGGAAATATATACAGTGGGGTGTATGAAGAAATAACCTTTATCTGCCAAAGTAATATGAATGTATTTCACAGATATTTTTGAATAGTCTATAATAAAGCAAATTATGTGAGATAAAGTTGTTTCAATAAAAGTTAAATGAGACAAAATGTCACTTGATTTAAAATATATTGCTACAGAAATAAATTAATGCAATATAACCTGATATAAATATGCAGAAAAAAAATCCTGTTTTACATTTGTCTATTTTTATGACTATTATTAAGAAGCATATTGTATTGCTTGCTGTACCACAAGATACCCCAGTATCATCATCTATAAGACCTTCAGATTTAACCTGACCTCCTCAGAATGGATACCCACACTACAGTATGTTAGGAGACCTTTTTGATACCACTTTGATAATTCTTTGCAAACCTCCATTAGAAACAGAGAACAGCCACTTCAAGAGTGTGCACTTACAGCTTACTGTTTACCTATACACTCATAAGATCAAAACCCCTGGTCTTACTGTTTTTGTTAACAAGGAGCAGTAAAAGTCTTCCCACATACTGAGTTTTGGTTTCCATTTTACAATCTGAGATGACAGACGGCACAAAAATGATGAGAAAACTGTGGGGAGGCTTCCAGAAGATTGATTCTCTCATCAGCTGATTCTTTTCTAGTTAGTCTTTTATTGACTACAAAGGTATAGCCAATGCAGAAAAGGAAAACCAGACTGCCCTGTTTAATCCTGAGGGCATTGGCAAAAGGTGATCACTTTTTGAGAAAACAGAGGCCTACAAGGAAATCAGCACACTGTATGAGCCGTTAAGCTGATTTAAACACACAAGGGATGCCTGGGGTTGAGCACAAGATCTCTGAGGTGTGAGATGAGAATGAAACCATTGCAGAGACTAATATTACTGAGCTTTAGTAGCAGGTGGTACAGTTGATCAGTCAGGAACCTGTCATTTGGAGAATAGGCCAATATATCTGAGAGACATGAAAAATCCTTCATTTTTCCCTCCTTCTCACCAAGAGTAAAAATATTGCAATTTCAAACTTTTTAACAATTATTAACTATAAGTTATCACAATTTAGACACCTATAAGAAGTGAACAAATCCAAAGCATAGCTAAATTCTCTGATGTTTGCGTAATGTTACAAACTATAACTCACACTGGCTGAACCTGATATTTTGTTCTGATTTAAGTCAATCTAGAAGGAAACTTGTAAATTCTGTCAACACAACAACCTGCAATCCAGACAACTCAGAAAAATCCACATGGGATATTCATATCTAGGGAGAGAAGTAAAGATTCACATTTACCTTTTTGTTTTGCTGATTTTGTGATTTACACAGCCAGTTTTCTTGCTACTTAAACAATTTCAGAGAAAAATCTTCAACTTGACTATATCCACTTGCTGTTTGAAGCCTTAGAGTGACAGTAAATGTTAAAGTGTGTTATTACTTTAAATTGTAATGACCATAATCCTATCATCTCCATTTGCTAATTTCTACAGACAATTCAACATCACTCTAAGACTGAAGTGACAAGTAAAATATAAAATATTACATTTTACAGGGTATTTTCACTACAACCAACTGGGCATCCTAAAAATTTAGAATTATAGTGTAAGTAAATAAGGATGTTATTAAAATGAAAGTACCATCAATTTCAAGATGCACCTAATTTCAAACATTATGTCCTGAACTGAGAAAATACTCAATCTGATTTGACTTTTATTTACAATGAGCAAACCAAAGAAATCCTAAACATAATTATCTCATCTTCAGGTACTTAACATGTTTTTATTTTTTAAAATGATTTTCATTGAGCCTTTTATGATAATTTATATCGCTAATGATTATGCCAACAATAGTTTTATTAATATTCTGTCTACTGTATCAATATTTAATCTTATTTAATAACAAGTTTCATATAATATATTTGTGATATTATTTATTTTGCCTCAACTTTGCCAGCAAAATTAAAACCAATACCACTAAAGAACTTAATTCAAGATAGTTTTCTACTAATAGTGCCATTGTATCTAATGCCCGAAACATAAGTTATGAAGTCTTGATGAACTTCCCTGAACATCTTTTCTAGGTAATTCAATAAAGAAATTAAACTCAACAATGTAATAACCAATATTTTTTGACTGTCCAGTGGATGAGCTGTAATTTCCTCAATTCTAGAAGACTATGTGGTAGGTTTGCTTCATCAACTCATCTATTTTCCCATTTACTAGAATACTATCAAAAACAGAATCCGGAAATAATAAACAAAAAATACCAAGAAGAAATATCTGCCAGAAATATATACCATAAATAACTTTGTGGACAATAAATTCTTCTTAGAATTTTAACATAGTAAGGTTTACACAATTTTTAAAACAGATTTGCAATACGCTGCCTTCTCATTACTTTTCCCAGCTCTTCAGTTTAAACCTGGATATAATACACTAATGTTTACATGTGTGAGTTCAAATCATGAAATTATTCTCTCTGACTACAGGCTCCTGTCCTTATGCTTCTCCCACCACTTTATGCCTACTGATTTCCTGTTTTCCCTAGTACATTGACACCTGTTTATTGTAAAAAACTAATCAATTCCCCCACGACCCTGATTTATCTCCCTATCTCTGGTTAGCCAATCACCAAGATCCATTCATCATGCTAGAGATGATGTCTTTAGACATTTTAGATTATTGGAAAATGGCCAAGCAACACACACACATATACCAGAATGATAGAATAGCATTCACTGGGCAAACTCAAGGAGGTAGGATCCATGGCAGGTGTTCAGGCCTCTTTGCCCCATTCATACGCTGTGGTAAAATACAGAAATCTTTCAGGACCAGACCTCAAGCTTCTGGGGAGGATCACAGAAGCCCTGGGCTTTTGTGGAACCTTTAGACTGCAAGATCGGGGAAGAACCACCCTCCACTGGCATGATGAAGAGACAGGTTACAATAATAATATGTCAGGTCAGATATTGACTCCAACCTCATCCTTGCAGAACCAGCCTCTTTCCTGACACAGTCATTGGATGGAAGAACAGTCATGCACTTGAAGTTGTGTGACATCGTGACTATAGTTTATCAGCCCTCACAGATAAGGATACAGCAATCCCTTCAACGGTGGGGTGATGAAGTTGGAATCCAAGCTTTGTAATGGAAACTTCATTATATAGAAAGCACACTATCAACCTTCACAGCTGATAAAGCACCAACTCCTTCCCTGGCACAATGTGGGGCTGGGGTCCCAGCCTTGTCACTGACCAGAATTGGTTGCCTAAAGCATTGCATGATAGCTGGTTTCCACAGAACTTTGTAGGACGCCAGTGCCTTCTCTGGGTTGCCAGGTTGCAGAGGTTAAGTCTTGTAAAGTTTTATTCTTGCCTGTCAGAGATTAAAAAATCAAAATGAAATAGAAATTCTAATAGTTTGTTTTAACATAACAGTTTTTACATTCTCCGGGTTTCACACTTTCTTCAACCCTAAGTAAGTGATACCACACACCATCTAAGATCCTGCTCCCTCTTTGCTAGGCATTGCTGTGAAATTCACTAAACGGTGTCCACTTACTTCAGTATCAGTTGAGTACCTAACTGCACTTTTCAGCAACCCTTATTTAATTTCTATGCTGTTTCCTACAACATCAATTACAAACTGCTCTAGCAGGTTCTAAATTTTTTTCAATCTTCTCCTTCTCTGGAGAAACACTGCCACTACAATTACAGAATCTCACAAAATTGACATCCTCGGTGTTTTTATTCCAAACTAAAAATGTTTCTCCATATTCTTTATTCTTTTTCCCATTTTACCCTCTCTCTATTAGAGAACATGATCCTTTCCTCCTCTAGCTCGATATTTATGCTTCAATTTCTCATTTATGATTTATGCATTTCTCCTCTAACCATAAATATATTCTAGTGAATCAAAATATAATGTAACAAAGTGCATTTTTTGGTCTTTCAGTCATCTTTCTTTATATTGTTCCTTTAATAGCAAATGTCTCAGAAAAAGAGTCTTTTCCCTGCCTTGATTTTTTACCCATTCACTCATCTCTTAATTCCTATTAACCAGGGTTCCACCACTGAAAATACTCTCTCTGAGATCTACAATATCAGTGGTTACTGATGAGGGTGAAATCTGTTAAGAGCTTTACAAATATGAGAGGTCATTCTTATTAAATGTACTCAAATCTTCAATCCTCTCCCTGCCTTTGATTTATCCTGGTTTATTAGCTGAACCTCAGATCAGAGCAATTCTTCCATTTAAAAAAAATCTTTTTATCCCCTATCTTACCATATTTAGACTGACCCATACTGAGTAAAGGTATTGAACGAATTAGCAAGGGTGTAAGAAAATTAAAGTGACGAAGCCGATACATTCAACTGCAGTAGCATAAAAATTACATGTATGCATGTATGTATTTAGTCTCCTTTTTCTCTCATGCAGTGTGTGCTTATTATGAGACATATGGATCTACTGAGAAAAAATAATATATACACACACATATCTAAATACATATATATATATATATATATATACCCTGCCTTCCAAAAATAAGCTGTGCCAGCTGCATATTTATGTTGCCTTGCAATAGGATTAGTTAATTCTTTATAGTGTTTTAGATGTTTTATGGAATAAAGTCTTTAAATGATTCCTCTCTGACACTGTGGCAGTTTTTGCTTTCAGCTATGCATATATTATATATGGCATGCATATTTAATGTAAATACCTCATACATAGATGAAAAAGCATGATTGTACAATTTACCACTTACCTTCAGGGGTGGGGGTTAAGAGGCATTTTATTTTTAGGAGAAATTACTTGGATTAAAAATAAACACATCTCACTGCCAAACTAAATGTAATTGTAAAGAAGGAGGCAGCTAGAAAATGTAGACATACAATGGAAATTGATGAATAAAATAATACAATAATAGCCTTGTTTATCTACAGTATTAAAAGATATATTTCAATATTCCCTTTGCCAAACAGGAAAAAAATGAGTAGCAGGGGAGAGATTTTATTTATCAGTCTTCAAAGATAGAAAGGAAAATTCTGTGTAAGAATACATAAATTGTAAATGACATTTAACAGATATCACATGTGAAAGTGCCTTCAATGCACTATTTCCAATTTGCTTAGACAACTTGAAAGTAAAACATCAAAATAAGTGCCTGTAACTTGCCCCAGAATGGCCAAGCTATAAAGAGAAACAGTGTTTTCTGATTTAACTTATTACTATTGATTCACAAGGGAGAAGCTGCATTCAAATATATATTTTCAAAATAACACATCATACTCTAAAAACATCAAAATACATCTAAACAGTGTTTAAACAAAGGAAAATGGAAATATAACTATCATAATTCACAGAAAACATATCTATACTAGCTTACACTGGCAGCCTGAAATAGGAATAATTTGCTTCGTTTAATATACACTTGTTAAAAATCCAATTAAAACCAATCATGAGAAGAAAAAAGAATCTACCAAACATTTGCTTTTACACTCTATTCCGGGTTCTTTTCTGTCTTCTTCCAAGTTGTAACCTTTACATTTAAAGAGCTCAGTCACCTAGCATAGCACATGAACGTAATTACTGGTTTCTAGGATTTAATCTTGCTTTTCATGTCCTGCCTCAATGCAGCTGGCACTGAACCATAGTTATATGCCAGGAAAACTACCAGTTGGTAGTACTCCGTGGTATGGCTTACTGGGGAATTTTTAATAGTGCCCTTATTTTCAACAGTTGCACTAGCATGACTAAGCAGGTGGCTCAAGGAGCTCCAGGTTCTCACTCACATCTGCATATCTTTTCACAAACCTGGGAAATACATCAGATTCAAGTTCAGCCTCCACATTGTGAAATCAAGTGAAATTTGAGACATTCTTTAAATAATTTACTGTTTAAAACTACAAACCAAGACAATTACCTAGCTCTGCAATATTATGGTCTTTTCATTTCTAAATGGACTATTTTTACTTATATCTGAGCTGAGTGGATGTATTTTTTATCAGAATAACGTTTATATAAAATTTATAAGAGATACAAGCTCGTTTAAAAGGTTTCAGCAATATAAAAAGCCTGAATAAAGTTTTTAAACACTCTAAATCCATACCCATACTTAACCAAAAAGTTGAAATATAATAAAGATGGAAAAAATGTACTGGACAAATAACAACCAAAAAATATATCTGATAAAACAAAAGTTAGAGCAAAACAATATAAGAAAAGGAAAATGATGCTATATCTGAAAAAAAGAACAACAAAAATAACACATAGCATTACAAACATTATAACGTATATAAAGTTAATAGTAGGCCGGGCGCGGTGACTCAGGGCTGTAATTCCAGCACTTTGGGAAGCCGAGGCAGGTGGATCATGAGGTCAGGAGATGGAGACCATCCTGGCCAACACGGTGAAATCTCGTCTCTACTAAAAATACAAAAATTAACTGGGTATAGTGGCACGCACATGTAGTCCCAGCTACTCGGGAAGCTGAGGCAGGAGAATTGCTTGAACCTGGGAGGCGGAGGTTGCAGTGAGCCAAGATCGTGGCACTGCACTCCAGCCTAGCGATAGAGACTCTGTCTCAAAAAAAAAAAAAAAAGAAAAGAAAAGAAAAAAAAAGGTCACTGTATAGCATTATATCAAGCAACTAAAAGAACTACAAAATAAACTACTGTACTTTGAGATTTGAACATACTCCACACAGAAACAACAAAAGCAACTAGACAAAACTATATGCAAAAAATCAAAGATCAGAAAATAATAATATGCTTGAGTTAATAGATTACATATGTAACTCTACACGCACAAAGAATACATATTGATTTTGAGCATTACAGAACATTAGCAAAAAATAGATCATATATCTAGTCATGAAGGCAGCAGCAGCAAATCTGAAAGGTCAATATGATGCATTTGTTCACTGTCTATGGTGCAATAAACTTTTAAATTAATACAGAAAGATAATTCTAATTTCTTATATATTTAGAAATTAATTATATACTGTTAATCCTTGGGTTCAAAAGAACTGATCGGAGTAATAAAGAAATATTTTACAACATAATGACAATAGAAGCAGTGCATATCAAAATATGTGGGACAGAACCGAAGTAGTACTTAGGGAATTTATAGTTTAAATCCATATATCAGGAAATAAGGATAATTAAATATAAACAAACTAAATGTTTGATGAAAGAGATTATAAATAGCAATGCCTAAAGAAACAAATAAAAGAAATAATAAAGATAAGAGGCCAGGCACTGTGGCTCATGCCTGTAATCCCAGCACTTTGGGACACCAAGGCTGGCGGAGGTCAGTAGTTTGAGACCAGCCTGGCCAACATGGTGAAACCCTATCTCTAGGGAAAATACAAAAATTAGCCAGTTGTGGTGGTGGGTGTCTGTAATTCCAGCTACTCAGGAGGCTGGCCCAGAAGTATCGCTTGAACCTGGGATGTGGAGGTTGTAGTGAGCCAAGATCGCACCACTGCACACCAGCCTGGGCAACAGAGCAAGACTCCGTCTCAATAAAAAAAAAAAAGAGAGAGAGAGAGATAAGGGAAAAATATTTATAACTGACAATAAAAATAGAAAAATGAACAAAAACAGAACCATTTTTTGAAAATATTAGTAAGAAAGAAATTGGAAGGCTTGATCAAAAAAAAAGAGGAAAGATAAAAAAACAGCGCAGAACAGAAGGGGTAAATAAGACACAAAAAAGGTTTTAACAAAGTATTAGAACAACTATCTTACAAAATTGGAAAGCCCATGTGAAATGCATCTATTCCTAGGAAAACATAAAATGCCAAAGTTGACAAAAGATAAAATAAATCACTACTAAATATAAACATTTTAATTTTAGTCAAAATCTCCCTTTCTTCAAAAATCTAGGTCTACATGGCTTTACATGTCAATTCAACCAAACTTTTGAGGAATACTTCATTTGTCTCATAAACTTTTTTCTTTTTTAAGAAAATGAAAAGGGACCGAAAATTAACCAACATATTTATGGGATACTGTAATGTTAAAACAATGCAAGTGAGCAAAATCATGAGTGCTTTCACGTATAAACAGGCAAGTAAAACTTCTAAAGAAAATATTAGCTAACTAGAATATGTCATGATCATGCAGAGAAATGCAAGGATGTCTTAACATCCAAATATTTCAGTAAATTTTACCACATTAGTTTTTAAAATACGATTTTTCTGAAATGGCGAATTTAGAAACCTTTAGCAAGCTGGGAAGAGCAGGATTTTTTTCAAAAG
Organism: Piliocolobus tephrosceles; assembly: GCF_002776525.5. Taxonomy (NCBI): domain Eukaryota; kingdom Metazoa; phylum Chordata; class Mammalia; order Primates; family Cercopithecidae; genus Piliocolobus; species Piliocolobus tephrosceles. The sequence continues at coordinate 50,105,507 of NC_045444.1, forward strand.
AGTAGGTAAATGTATGTGTTAGTTTTTATTATTGCATAACATATTATCCCAAAACTTGGCAGTTTAAAACAACTAACATTAACTATCTCATAGTTTCCCTGAATCAGAAATGTGAATGCAGATTAACTGGGTGGTTCTGCATCTGTCTTTCACAAGGCTGCAATTAAGATGTTGGCCAGGCTTGTAGGCATCTCAAATTTCCACCATAGGAAGTTTCATTTCCAGATGCACTCACACTGATGTTGAAACACCTAAGAGAAACTGCTTCCAAGTTTATTCACCTAACTCTTGACTGACCAGAGATCTACTTCAAAGCTCACTCATGAGTACCTGTCCACAGGGCTGCCTCGTGACATGGTAGCTGACTTCCCCCAGAGCAAATGAAAGAGTGTACTCATTTGCTAAAAAAGACTGAAGCAACAGTCTTTTTAAAACAAGGTTTTAAATGAGTACACTCTTAAACTATCGCAAAAACAGAAAACCAAACACCGCATGTTCTCACTCATAGGTGGGAACTGAACAATGAGATCACTTGGACTCCGGAAGGGGAACATCACACACCAGGGCCCATTGTGGGGAGGGGGGAGGGGGGAGGGATTGCATTGGGAGTTATACCTGATGTAAATGACGAGTCAATGGGTGCTGACAAGTTGATGGGTGCAGCACACCAACATGGCACAAGTATAGATATGTAACAAACCTGCACGTTATGCACATGTACCCTAGAACTTAAAGTATAATAATAATAAAAAATAATAAAAATAAAATAAAACCTAAACTCAGAAGTGGATGTCCCATCATTTTTGCCATACTCTATTTATAAGTGAATAAATCAGCTCACTCCCCACTCAAGAGGAATATACAATGGCCTAAATACCAGAAGGCAGGGATTACTAGGGGTCAACTTAGAGACTGTCTAGCAAAATGGGATATACCAAAACCTACGCCAGTGAAGAAACTAGAAAATGGATAGATTCAACGGTTCAGGAGTAAGACAGAGATGCTATTGTCTTTATGCACACTACTTCTCACAATTCCAGAGTCTTGGGAAGTCCAAAGTCAAAGTGCCAGTAGATTCAGTTCCTGGTGAGGGCAATCCATCTGGGCCTCCAATTTTCTTTGTGAGAGTGCATTTAGCCACAAATTTGATATCTCCAATAGATATGGTGCTATTTATGGTATTTATTTCTTCTTGGGTAGGCTTCTATTCCAGGGATAGAAGATATTTTGTCATGATGAATTATCAATTTTTCTATACCATTGGATTTAATTTGCTAACTGTTCTGAAACTTTTAGTTCCAACTTTTTTGGCTTATGAGGGTTATTCTATAATTTTCCTTTACTTTTCTTTTGTCCCTCCCCTTCCTTTTCTTTCTCTTTCTTTTCCTTCCTTCCTTCCATTTCTTTCTTCCTTTCTTTTTTCTTCCTTCCTTCCTCCCTCGCTTCCTTCCTTCCTTCCTTCCTTCCTTCCTCCCTCCCTCCCTCCCTTCCTCTCTCTCTCTGTCTCTCTCTCTTTCTCTCTTTCTCTAGATTTCCAAGGATGTATGGGAATGTCTGGATACTCAGGAAGAAGTTTGCTTCAGTGGCAGGACTCTCATGGAGAACTTCTGCTAGGGTGGTGCGGAAGAGAAAAGTGGGATTAGAGGTCCCACACAGAATCCCTACTGGGGCACCACTCAGATCTGTGAGAAGAGGGCCACTGTTCTCCAGAACCCAGAATGATAGATCCACCCAGAATGATAGATTGCACCGTGCAGTTGGAAAATCTGCAGACACTCAATGCCAACTCATGAAAGCAGCTGAGAGGGAGGCTATAACCTGCAAAGTCACAGGGATGAGGCTGTCCAAGATCACGGGAACCCACCTCTTACATCAGCATGGCCTGGATGTGAGACATAGAATCAAAGGATATCATTTTGGAGTTTTAAGATTTGACTGCCTTGATGGATTTTGGACTTGCATGGGGCCTGTAGACACTTTGTTATGGCCTATTTCTCCCATTTGGAATGACGGTATTTACCCAATGCCTGCACCCCCCCTGTATCTAGTAAGTAGCTAGCTTGGTTTTGATTTTACAGGCTCATAAGCCAAAGGGACTTGCCTTCCCTCAGATGAGACTTTGGACTGTGGACTTTTGAGTTAATGCTGAAATGAGTTAAGACTTTGGGAGACTGTTGGGAAGGCATGATTGATTTTGAAATGTGAGGACATGAGATTTATAAGGGACCAGGGGTGGAATAATATGGTTCGGCTGTGTTCCCACCCAAATCTCATCTTGATGTAATGCCCACAATTCCCATGTGTCATGGCAGGAACCTGGTAATTGAATCATGGGGGCAGGCCTTTCCCGTGCTCTTCTCATGATAGTGAGTAAGTCTCATGAGATCCGCTGGTTTTAAAAACGGGAGTCTCCCTGCACAAGCTCTCTCTTTTGCCTGTTGACATCCATGTAAGACATAACTTGCTTCTCCTTGCCTTCCACCATCATGGTGAGGTCTCCTCAACCATGTGGAACTATAAATCCATTAAGCCTCTTTTTCTGTAGAAATCACCCAGTCTCAGGTATGTGACTTCATCAGCAGCATGAGAACAAACTAATACGATAATGAAATATGATAAAGAAAGCAAAGGAGAAAATACTTGTGACGTTGGCAAAGTTATAGTTCTCTTAAATAGAACATAGGCATATATGTATCACATTTGGGTTAAAAAGAGAAAATTAGTAACTGCCCCATTAATACAACAAGTTTTGCCCTTTGAAAGATATCACTCTTTTCTTTATTAACTTTTATTTTAAATTCATGGGGTACATCTGCAGGTTCTTTACCTGCATATATCTGTGATATTCAGGTTTGGAGTATGGATGATCTTATCACCCAGGTACTGAGTATAGCACCCAATGGTTAGTTTTTCAACTCTTGTCCCCCTACCTTCTTTCCCCCTCTCATAGTCTTCAGTGTCTGTTTTTGCCATCTTTATGTTCATGAGTACCTGATGTTTAGCTCCCACTTACAAGTAAGAACATGTGGTATTTTGTTTTCTGTTCTTGACTTAATCCGCTTAGGACAATGGCTTCCAGCTGCATCCATGTTGCTACACAGGATGTGATTTCATTCTTTTTTTATGATTGGGTAGTATTTCATGGTGTATATGAACCACATTTTGTTTATTCAGCCTGCCATTGATGGGCATCTAGGTTGATTCCATGTCTTTGCTATTGTGGATAGTGCTACGATGAGCATGGGGTTGCGTGTGTCTTTTTGGTAGAGCTATTTGTGTTCTTTTGGATATGTACCCAAAATGGGATTGCTGGGTTGAATAATAGTTCTGTTTTAAGTTATTTGAGAAATCTCCAAATTGTTTTCTATAGTGGCTTAACTTATTTAAATTTCCCCCAACAGTGTATAAGCATTCCCTTTCTCTGCATCTTCACCAACATCTATTGTTTTTTGACTTTTTAATAGTAGCCATCCTGACTGGCGTGAGACGGTATATCACTGTGGTTTTGATTTGCATTTCTCTGATGATTGGAGATGATGAGCACTTTTTTTCATGTGTTTGTTGGCTGCTTGCATGTCTTCTTTTGAGAAGTGTCTGCTCATGTTTCTTCCTCATTTTTTAATGGGATTATTTGTTTTTTTCTTGTTCAGTTGTTTAAGTTCTTTATAGATTCTAGACATTAGACCTTTTGTCAGATGCATATTTTGAAAATATTTTTCCAATTCTATAAGTTGTATGTTTACTATGTTGATAGTTTCTCTTGCTGTGCAGAAACTTTTTTATTTAATTAGGTCCCACTTGTCAATTTTCGTTTTTGTTGCAATTACTTACGAGGGCTTAGTCATAAATTATTTCCCAAGTCCAATGTCCAGCATGGTGTTTCCTAGGTTTTCTGCTAGGATTCTTATAGGTCGAGGTCTGACATTTAAATCTTTAACTCGTCTTGTGTTAATTATCATATATGGCGAAAGATAGGGGTCCAGTTTCATTCTTCTGCATATAGCTAGCCAGCTACTCCAGCACCACTTATTTAACAGAGAGTCCTTTCTCTATTGCTTATCTTGGCCAACTTTGTTGAGGATTAGATAGCTATAGGTGTGTGGCTTTATTTCTGGGTTTTCTATTGTGTTCCCTTGGTCTATGTGTCTGTTTTTATACCAGTATCGTGCTATTTGGGTTCCTGTAGCCTTACAGTATAGTTTCATTTGGCTAATGGAATGCCTTTGACTTTTCTTATTTGTTGTTTTGCTTAGGATTTATTTGACTATTTTGGTTCTTTTTTGGTTGTATATGATATTTAGAATACTTTTTTCCAATTCTATGAAAAATTATATTCGTAGTTTGATAGGAATAGTGTTGAATCTATAGATTGCTTTGGCCATTTTAGAGATACTGATTCTTACAGTCCATGAACATGGAATGTTTATCCATTTCTTTGTGTAATCATCTATGATTTCTTTTGGCAGTGTTCTGTAGTTCTTTTTGTAGAGATCTTTCACCTCCTCAATTAGATGTATTTCTAGTTATCATTGTAAAAATGAAAGGGCAAACCACAAATTGTGAGAAAACATTCAAAACACATATATTAGACAAAAGCCTTGTATCTAGAATATATGAAGAATTCTTACAATTCAATAATAAGAAAACAAAAATCCAATAAAAATTAATGCAAAAGAATATATATGAATGCCTGATAAGTACATGAAAATACATTCAATGTTGTTATTCACCAAATAAATGAAAATTAAATTTTATTACATAACTGTAAGAATGGATCAAAATAAAAATCTTACCATACCAAGTGTTGGTGAAGATTTGGAGCTACTAGAACTCGCATGCTGTGCTGATGGGAATGTAAAATGGTGTAATCACTTTGGGAAACAGCTTGGCAGTTTCTTAACAAAGTTAATGTTTTACCTACCATATCACTGTCATATAGCTTCTCACTCAGCACTGACCATACATCATTGAAAACATATGTCTATACAAAGACTTTTACAAAAATGCTTATTAGAACTTTATTTGAAATAGTCCCATATTTGAAACAACTTACATGCTTATCAATAGATGAATGAATAAACAAATGGGAGCATATTTGTTAAATAAAACACTTCCTAGGTGATAACATAAAGTAACTAACATTATATGCAGCAATGTAGATGATTCTCAAAATTATTAATGTAAAGGAAAATGTTGGGCCAAAAATACTATGTTCATTAATATAATAAAGTTCTAGAAAATGTAAACTCAATTATAACAGATGACAGGTTAACTGTTGCTTTGGTTGGGGGTGGTGGGAGGGATGAATCAGAAAAGGGCAGAAGGAGACTTTGGGAATAATAGAAATGCTTATTGTCTTGATATTGATAATAATCTCATGGTTGCATGAATATATCAAAGCTAATCAAATTTAGCATTTTGTATATTTTTGTTTGTTTTATTTCAATTATAATCCAAAGTTAAATATATAGCTGTTGATTTAATTGCTCTTAAGTTGTCAAATACAATTGAAACTTTGTACATCCCAGACAGAAAATGAACAGATACAATCAGTAAGGGTTTTTAAATTTAGAGACAAATACCTTTCACATAAATACTGCAGCATATAGGAGAAAACTTAACATTTTGGTAAGCAAAGTAAATTATAAGCCAAAGATGTCATAAAAGCAATAATTACAGCACTGCTGCCACCAAATAATGTCATTTGGATATTTCTACCATTCTGATGTTACAAAAAAAATCCTAGAACCTATAATGCCCAGGAAAGAAAGCAACAGAGATTATGAGGCAAGGGAATAAGAGAAAAATCTTTCAAGTCAAGGGAAAAATGTTTGTGTAACACACGCTTATATGTGAGTATAAGTCTCCCAAAGGCATTTCTACCTCTGAAATATATAGGATCCATCCACTCTTCCTCTCCTCTGTCAGGGTCTGTTCCAACATCCAACATGTTTCAACTGGCTATAGTCTCTCTTTCTGTCTATCCCTCCTTTTTTTTCTCCCCCCCCACATCAAGTCTGTAACATACTCCTTGTTTCATTGTCCTATCTTCAACATTGGCATAATGCACTAACCTTGTATTTCTAAATATCAGGGAGATAACTATCTACCTATATTTATAGTTATATCAATAGATTAAGAGATCAATATATAAATTTAGATATTCATGAAATGATAGCAACTACTCAACTAAAGCATACAAGCAGTGTTTTCATCAAACAGAATTTTAACCACTGCTTTTCTCACAGGCCATCAGCACACCCTTATACACATAACATCAAACTTGGATTTTTTTTCCGTTCTACTTAACTTTCTATGGTTGTTATCCAAATCTCTCTCCTCTATTTGAACTCTCATTTGAATTCTTTCATAGGAAAGAGTGAGATTTGGAACTGAGAGTTTTATTGTAAAAGCAAGTCTAAATAAAAGAGCATAAGATCCTTTCTACTAAAATTACAGCCACTATCCTGTTGACACTAAACCTTGACATCCCGTAAGCCAGTTTTGCAAGTACTTTGGGATGCAAGTCTGCCTTAGAACTGACTTATGGCAATTAATATGGGCAATGGAAAAAAAATAAAGAACGGCTTAAAAACAAGCTTAGTTCTGGGACAATTTTGTTTCACTTGTGCAAGGATTGATACTCATGTGCCCAATCTTTTATTTTTTGCTTTCAATTGTGTTCCACAAGCAGGTCATGCCTGGGTTCTACTAACTCTATGGGTGATTCCTATTTAAAGCCACTACCACACTGTCTTCATTCCACCTGGATTTATTTGTGAAGAACATAATTGGTTTTTGCCACCCACCACCAATCCCCACAAGACATTGATAGTACCTACAATGCTCTTTTTGCTATTTCCCACAGGTGATGTTGTCAAACTTTCCTGCTGGCATTTTCTTAGATAGGTATAGGTATAAAAAGAAATTAGCTTTGTTCTCTCTCTGTCTCTCTCTGTCAAACACACACACACACACACACACACCCCACACATTACAGTGCTAAATGCCAGCAAACAATAAGAATAAAATGCAAATATAATCAAACTAAGACAATTCCAGTTCAATAAAGAGATTAAATTCTTGACATGGAACTTTAAAAAGTCTTTTAAAAAAATTCTATTATTAAAGTTCCCTTAAATGTGAACAGAAATATAAAGCTATAGTTGCTATTAATTACAACTGTTCCTATTGTTCTTTCCTTTATGGCCAAAGTGCTGTTGTTCTAAACAGTTATGTCTGTTTCATGATAAATCCGATGCTTCAAATTTTCACTTGCTAGAGGAAACCATCTGTGCTTCAGTGTTGGCATTCCTCATTGTAGAATAATATATTTGTCATATTAGTAACTATTGCAGCCAATAAATCCATGGATAGAAAATCTGATGATGTGATATGTCATGAACAAACTGTTACTTGAGATTGAAACAAAAGCACCTGCTAACCAATTCTTAAAATCTGTAAGTTTCCCTAAAATTATTCATGATTCTATTTTGTACTGGAGTCTACATACACACAGTATTTATTTGCCAAAGTCTCTGTCTGGCTAAAGATTCTTTGGCTATCTGAAGATGTCATTTTCTTATGCTAATGATGTATCACCACAGTAAGCAATAATTAATTATTCAAAAACATATGACTGCTTGGTAAGACACCCAGTATAATAGGGTCAATACAACTTAGCAGCTAATATAAGGCATAGAAATTCTGTGGAACAGTTTATTTTAGAATTACACTCCACTAAGGATTTTTGTTGTTGTCTTTTTGTTTTTGCTTCTGTTTTTGCATGTGCCATGTGTTATTTGGATGAAAAAACATTTTGCCACAATTTTCCCTGTATAAAGTTTAGAATTTCAGTAATTAAATATTCATATAGATTTTTTAAAAAATTAACTCGATTTGAGCGAAGAGATTCTTTTACGTAGATTAAGGAAATAAGTAATTCTATAAGGTTTCATTAAATTATGGGCCCTTTTGCAGTTTCTGTTTCCCAGTGGCAACAACTTTTAACCCTTTGACCTCATTAAGTTCAATTTGTCTAATTCCTAATTTATAAGAAATTTTCTAAGAATTATTAATCAATTTCCCAGTGGGGAAAACAAGAATTTAGCTATCTGTCAAACACCACTCATCTCTACCTCCAACGATAAAAATTTGTATTTCTCCAAAATCATTTTCACCTCTGAAATATATCTCGATCCACCTGGCCTCTCAATATTTGTTTATCATACTTTTAGTTAGACAAAAATTCTGTCCTTAGATTATTATGATCATGTAAACAGTATTCCTAGATAAGCTATATATTAGATCATGGTTACTTTATGGGTGATACAACTTTTTTTATCTTATTGAAGGTAATATTTATCTTGTTTTTTACATTTTGGTGCTCTGTTTCATACTAATTCAGCCCCAAGCTCACCCAGCATTATCTACATATTCTGTCAATACATACAAATATTAATACCTCAGGGTCCTAGTGTTGCCTTGTCTCAGAGATGGAGTTTTGTGACCTGCCCTCTACACCTGGGGCACAGCTCTTTCACTGTCTTCTTGGTCTTTATTTTATTTTTTTAAGTTGGAGCCATTGCTTTCTAGATCCCATTATATTTTTCTTTCTTGATTTACTTACTCTTGGTTTCTAAGGAAGGATACATGGATGGTAAATTTTTTGAGAACTCACATATCTGAAAATGTCTTTGGTCTACCTGATACATAATTAATAGTAGGTATATAAAATTCAATTTTTAAAAATTTTAAAATAAAAGAATGTCTTTTTTTAAAAAAAAGTTAATATCTTGCTCCATTATCTTTTATCTTTTGTTGTCACAAAAGAGATATCTATAAATCTCTGAACTACTACTGATTTTTTTTATATGTAGCCTTTTAGTTTTGGTTTGGGTTTTTCCCCAATAAGCTGTAGAGATTGTTTCATTTACTATAGTGTTTCGATATTTCTTGGTGTTATGATTCAGTATGAGTCATTTTTTCCCATTGAACATATTTTTGTTGAATACAGAAATGCACACACTTCAATTGAAAATTTGAAGTATTGTTTTTATTTTGTTCCCTCCATTTTCTCTGATACCTCTGACATATTTACCATTTGGTTTTCTGACTCTATGATCTTTCACTAAATATGTATTTTCCTGTATATATGTGTTGGTCTCTGTCTTGGGTCTCATGATTCCTGACTATTTGTATTTAAAGGCATAATATCTAAAATCTGATTAGTAGCTCTGCACTAATGAATGGTCATTGTCAACTAAGAACCTCATTGCAGGTCAGCTGGCAAGGCTATTTTATTAGGGGAAACTTGGATATTGGTAACTTTAGCTTTTTTGTTCTTTGGCTTCTCAAACTCCCTAGTCTGCAATCTACCTATCTCCTGAACAGAGGGTATAAACCTAATTGCCAGCATTCTGGCATGCAATTTGGAAGATAACTGGGCATTTCTACGATAAGAGAAATAATTGGGAAAAAACCTTGAAATGATTGCAGTGTCATAAAGAAGCCTGCTTCAAAATCAAATAAGTACCACACATCAATAGTTTTTATGTAACAGCAATAAACACATTGATCTTTTAAAATTTGTTCATAGTTTTAGTAAAGTTACTTTAAAAAATATAATTGAAGGAAATAGTCAAAAACTTGGCAAAGATTTGTGTATAATTAAATTTACTTATTATTTATGATACAAAAAATAGAAAACATTTTAATACTGAGAAATAAGATTAAGTATATTACACATTATTTGTGATGTATATTGTTAGAATATATTATGTAATCTGTCTTATATTTTATATTTTGTATTCACATAGATGGCATCTGTTGTTATTTTAAACAACAGGCACTAACTTCATTTCTCACGGCTCTTATGCGATTCTTTGCAGCTTAAAATGAAAACAGAAAGAAAGAAGGAAAGAAACAAGCAGAAAAAGAGAATAAGAGAAAAAAAGAGAAAGAAAAATAAAGGATGAAAGGGAGTTATGAAGGGAGGAAGGAAGAAAGAAAGAAAAGGAAAAAAGAAGGAGGGAAGGAGAAAGGGAGGCAGATGAAGAAGGGCAGAGAGGCAAGAAGGGAATCATCTTTCAGGTTCTCCTTATAATCTTGGCCACTAAGATAGAAGGTATGGTGTTTAACTCCATCCTTTTTTCTCTAAGCATTCCACATTTTTATTGGCTTAGTGGAAATCTCTTCATGCTGTAAGTGACCAAAAATATGAAAGGCAGTGTTGATTAACTAATCTATTTGCACAGGATAGAAAATATTCTACAACTCCTTTCCCACACAGCTAATGCTGTTCTTTGTCAAAAATATTTTAAATGATGAATTTTTGAAAACCAGATTCCCAAAACCATAAAAATAATGGAAATTTAGCTATGAGGCCATCTCAATACCCTTTTCAAGGTTCTAGTCTTTGAATAAGCAGTCAGAGTCACAGTGCTGAACATTTTTCTTTTTTGAAAAAGGCAATAGTAACCTGGCACAAACCAGAACAGTGCAGTCAGAAAGCCTAAGAAGTTTCCTTTGTTATATTGAACAAAGAAATGAGCTGCACACTTTAAAACCATCAGGGTTTCTAAAATCAGTGAAACTTTCTGTTTGTTTGTTTCAGAAATGTTTTTAAAAATCATATACATTAAAGATTTTACAATCAGAATAGGTTAAATCTCAATCAAAAGAAATAACTTATTTGAAGAAAAGTACCTTACAAATAAAAATACAATAATCTTACTTATGACCCTTACTGAGTCAATATGGTAAAGTATACGTTATTTATACAGTTATAATCAAGATATGCACATTGAGCCTTTCTAATTTTAAAGACCAATGTTAACGAATGGTCACATGACAAGGAGAAATAGACATTTAAAACAGCGGTCAGACTTCTCCAAGCTCTGCTAAATAATTCCAAGGGGAAAAAATATGAAAGAGTAAAGAGTACATTATGAAATCACTATACAACTTCAGTTGTAATGATTATTTTTTATTGATACACTGTAATGGTACACATTTATGGGGTAAAATTTGATTTTTCAATACATATGTATGTTGTATGATGATCAGATCAGGAATTTAGCTTGATGATCACCTCATGCACTTGTCATTTCTTTGTGGTGAGGATATTCAATAGCCTTTCTTCTTCCACCTATTTTGTAATATACAGTGCCTTAATGGTTACCATCTTCACCTGACTGTGCAATAAAACACCAGGTTTTATTCCTCCAATCTAATTGTTACTTTGTACCCTTTGATCAATCTCATTCCATCCTCCCCTCTCTCCATCCATCCTCTATCTCTGGTAAACACTGTCCTACTCTCTACTTCTATATCAACTGTTTTTTCCCCCTTTAGATTCCATGTTTGCATTAGCTCATGCAGTATTTGTTTTTTGTGCCTGGCTTAATTCATTTAACATAATGTCCTCCAGATTCATCCATGTTATTACAAATGACAGGACTTAATGTTTTATGGCTCAATAGTACTTTATTGTATGTATATATAGTGTATATACATAAATATTGTATGTATATACGTATATATACATATATTGTTGTATGTATACGTGTGTATGTGTACGTGTGTGTATGCCATATTTTCTGTATCCATTCATCCATTGTTGAACATGGGTTGATCCCATACTTTGGGTATTGTAAATAATGCTACAATAAACATGAGAGTGCTGATATTTATTTGACATACAGATTATATTTCCTTTAGATATATGCCCAGCAATAAGACTGCTGGATCCTATGGTAGCGATGTTTTTCATTTTTTGAAGAATCTCCACATTTCTTTCCATAATGGCTGTGCCAATTTACAATCCCACCAACAGTGTGTAAGTGTTGCCTTTTCACCACATCCTCACTGACACTTGTTTCCTTTTTTACTGTTATTATAGCCATTTTAACTGAAGTGAGGTGGTATTTAATTGTGGTTTTGATTTGCATTTCCCTGATAATTAATGTGTCAAGCATTTTTTTCATATTGGCCATTTGAATGTCTTATTTTGAGAAATGTCTGTAGATGTCTTTGGCTCATTTTAAATTGAATCATTTGCATGTTATTGTTGTTGTTGTTTTTATTGGTGCTATTATGCTCCCTGTACATTCTGGATATTAACCTTTTGTTGAATGTATAGTTTGTAAATATTTTCTCCCACTCTGCAGGTTGTCCCTTCACTTTGTTGCTGTCTTTTTTGCAGTGCAAAGGTTTTTTATTTTGATGCAGTCCTGTTTGTCTATTTTTTCTTCGGTGCCTGAGCTTTTAAGATTTAATTTAAAAGTTATTACCTAGGCCAATGTCATAAAGTGTTTGTGCTACGTTTTCTTGCAGTAATTTCATAGTTTTGGGTTTTACATTTAAGTCTGTAATCATTTTGAGTTGATTTTTATAAATATTGAGAGGGGAAGGTTTTGTCTCATTTTTGTGCATGTGAATGTTCCATTTTCCAAGGAACATTCATTGAAGAGACTGTCTCTTCCCCAGTGTATGTATGTTTTTGGCACCTTTGTTGAAACTTAGTTGGCTATAGGTGCACTAATTTATGTTTGAGCTCTCTGTTCTGTTCTTTTTGTCTGTTTGTTTTTATGCCAAAACCATGCTATTTTGGTTACTACAGTTTTGTAATATATTTTAAAGTTAGGTAGTATGATGCCACCAGCTGTTTTCTTTTTGTTCAGTATTGCTTTGGCTACTCAGGGTCCTTTGTGGTTTCAAACGAATTTTAGAATTGTGTTTTCTATTTCTGTGAAGAATGTCATCGGTATTTTGAAAGGGACTGCATTACATCTGTAGATCACTTTGGGTAGTATAGCCATTTTAACAATGTTAATTCTTCCAATCCATGAACACAGAATATCTTACCATGTATTTGTGTCTTCAGTTTCTTTCCTCAATGTTTTATAATTTTCAGTCTAGGGATATTTCATCTCGTTAAGTTTATTCCTAGGTATTTTTTTTTTCTTTTTCTTTTTTTTTTGAGAGAGAGTCTCGCTCTAGGCTGGAGTACAGTGACGAGATCTCAGCTCACTGCAAGCTCCGCCTCCCAGATTCACTCCATTCTCCTGCCTCAGCCTCCAGAGTAGCTGGGACTACAGGGGGTCGTCACTACACCTGGCTAATTTTTTGTATTTTTAGTAAAGACAGGGTTTCACTGTGTTAACCAGGATGGTCTTGATCTCCTGACCTCGTGATCTGCCCGCCTCAGCCTCCCAAAGTGCTGGGATTACAGGCGTGAGCCACTGCGCCCGACCTATTCCTAGATATCTTATATTTTGTGTGTGGCTATTGTAAATGGAATTATTTTCTTAATTTTTTAAGAAAGAGTTTACAATTAATGTATAGAAACTCTAGTGAAATCTTCATGTCTATTCTGTATATTGCAGACTTACTTAGTTTATGTATTATCACAAACAATTTTTTGTTGGGGTTTTTAGGATTTTCTATATATAAGATCATGTTTTCAGCAAACAGAGACAGATTTCCTCCTTTCCAATTTGGATGACTTTCATTTCTCTCTGTTGCCCAATTCTTCTGTCTAAAATTTTTTGTCTATTGAATAGGAGTGGTGAAAGTGGGCATTCTTGTCTTATTCCTTATCTTAGCAGAAAAATTTTCAGCAAAGAGGAGAAAAGCTGTGGGTTTATCATATATGGCCTTCCTTGTGTTGAGATATATATCTTCTGTGCCTAACTTCTTGAGTATTTTCATCAGGAAGGGATATTGAATTTTGTCAAATGGATTTTCTGCATCTATTGAAATGCTTTTTATTTTTGTCAATATGAGTTTTCACATTTGTCGATTTTCATATGTTGCTTGCATCCCTTGGAAAAGTCCCGCATGGTTATAGTGAATGATCTTTTTGATGTGTTGTTGATTTGGTTTGCTTGTATTTTGTTAAGAGTTTTGCATCTCTATGTTCATCAGGGATATTAGTCGGTAGTTTTCATTTTTTGTGTGTGTCTTTTTCTGGCTTTGGAATCAGGGTAATAATGTTGGCCTTATAAAATAAGTTTGGAAACACTCATTCCTGCTCAATTTTCTGTAATAATTTGAAGAACTTTGGTATTAGCTGTTTAAATGTTTGCTAGAATTCAGCAAGGGAAGCCATCAGGTTCTGGGATTATTGATGGATGGATGGATGGATGGATACATGGATACATGGATAGATGGATAGATGGATGGATGGAATACTTATTACTGATTCAGTTTCCTTACTTGTTATTGATCTGATTCAATTTTCCATTTCTTCATAATTTAATGGTAGCTCGTGTTTGTTTAGGAATTTATCTGTTTATGTTCTCAAATTTGTTGGCATATACTTATTCGTAATAATCTCTTATGATTCTTTATTTTTCTGTGACATCAGTTATAATGTCTCATTTTCCATATCTTATTTTATTTATATGAGTCTTTTTTTCTTGGTTAGTCTAGCTAATGGTTTGTTAATTTTGTTTATCTTTTGGAAAATCAATTCTGTTTTATTTGTCTCTTAATTTTTTTTTTTTTTTTTTGTATCTATTTCTTTTATTTCTGCTCTGATATTTATTCTTTCCTTCGGCTAATTTTGGGTTATTTTGTTCTTGTTTTCTAGTTCCTTAAGGAGAATGGTTAGTTTTTTATTTAAAATCATTCTTATTTTTTGATGTAAGCATTTAGTGCTATGAACTTCCTTCTTAGAATTGCTTTTGCTATGATTCGTACGTTTTGGTGTGATGTTTTCTATTCTCACTTGTCTGAAGGGATTTTTAAATTTTCCTTTGAATTTATTCATTGACCCATTGGTTATTTAGGAACATGTTGTTTAATTTTCATGTATTTGTCAGGTTTCCAAAATTTTTACTGTTGTTAATTTCTAGTTTTATACCACTGTGGTTTGAAAAGGTACTTGATACTATGAACTGTATCTTCTTAAGTTTCTTAAGAGTTGTTTTGTGGCCTACCGTATGATCTATCCTGGAGAATGCTCCACGTGTAGTTGAGAAGAATAAGAATGTGTATTCTGCATCTGTTGGATAGAACATTCTCAAAATGTCTAAGACTAATTTGGTTTATGATGTAGCTTAAGTCTCATGTTTCTTTGTTGATTTTCTGTGTACATGACCTGTCCATTGTTGAGAGAGGAGTGTTGAAGTCCTCTGGTGCTACTGTATTGCAATCTATCATTTCCTTTAGATCTAAAAATACTTGCTTTATATATTTGCATATTCCAATGTTGGTGTATATATAATTGCTATATCCTTTAGTTTAACCGATCCCTTTATCTTTAGATAATGTTTTACTTTGCCTCTTTTTGAGTTTTTTACTTAAAGTCTATTTTGCCTCTTATAATTATGGCTACTTCTCACTTTTGGTCTCCATTTGCAAACAGTATCTTTTCCCATTCCTTCCATTTCATTTTTTGTTTTGTTTGTTTTGTTTTCAATGGTGAAGTGGGTTTCTTACATTCAGTGTATAGTTAGGCCTCATTTTTTAATCCATCCAGCCACTCTATACTTCTGCTCACTTTTGGTTTCTCTTTGCAGGGAATGTCTTTTAATATTTCTTTCTTTCTGCTAATTTTGGGTTTAGTTTGTTGTTGTTTTTCTAGTTCCTTAAATAGCATGGTTAGTTTTTTGTTTAAAATCATTCCTACTTTTTTTATGTAAGCATTTAGTGCTGTGAGCTTCCTTTTTAGAATTGCTTTTGCTATGATTCATAGGGTTTAATGTGATGTTTTCTATTCTCATTTGTCTGAAGGGATTTTTAAATTTTCCTTTGAATTTATTCATTGACCCACTGGTTATTTAGAAACATGTTGTTTAATATTCATGTATTTGTCAGGTTTACATATAATTATGGCTACTTCTGCTCACTTTTGGTTTCTGCTTGCAGGGAATATCTTTTCCCATTCATTCAATTTCATTTTCTATCTTGCTTGTTTTTGTTTTTAATCATGAGGTAGGTTTCTTATAGTCAGCATATAATTAGGCTCACTTTTCATCCATCCAGCTACTCTCTACTCTATCCTTTTTTTTTGAGATGGAGTTCTGCTCTTGTCACCCAGGCTGGAATGCAATGGCCCGATCTCAGCTCACTGCAACCTCCGCCTCCCAGGTTCAAGCGATTCTCCAGCCCCAGCCTCCCAAGTAGCTGGGATTATAGGCACCCACCACCACGCCATGCTAATTGTTTGTTTATTTATTTATTTATTATTTTTAGTAGAGACAGGGTTTCATCACATTGGCCAGGCTGGTCTCAAACTCCTGACCTCAGGTGATCCACCCACCTCGACTTCCCAAAGTGCTGGGATTACAGGCAGGAGCCATAGCGTCCAGCCTCACTCTATACCTTTTAATTAGAAAGTGTAATCTATACTTATTCAAAGTTATTATTGATAAATACGGACTTCTCTCATTTTGTTAATTGTTTTCTGTTTGTTTTGTAGATGGTTTGTTCCTTTCTTTCTCTCTTTTTGTTTGCCTCTGTGTTTTGTTGGTTTTCTGTGATGTTAAGCTTTGTTTTCTCTTTCTTATTTGTTTATCTGCTATAATTTCTTTCTTTGTGATTACCATGAGGCTAACATACAGTCCTGCAGATAAAATAGACTACTTCATGTTTATAGCAACTTAAACTTGGTAGTTTAAAAATATTATATAACTTCCCCCCTACCCCCCACAGTTTGATTGAAAAAGGATACCTACCCTTATCACTTCTGTTCAATGTTGTTTAGGAGATCTTATCCATAGCAATGTTGAAAAAAATTGAATAAGCATGAATATCACTATTTTCAGAGAGCATGTTGATTGTATAGAAAATCCTAAGAAATCTATAAAACAATGGTGGTAACTATTAGGTGAATTCAGAAGGAAGCATGGTAATATATTTTAATAGTTCAAATTATTTTTAATTTCAACTACTTCAATGTATAATATTTTACATATAGATCTTGTAAGATAGATATGTATATATAGATCTTGTAATATAGATATGTAAAAAATATTTTACATATTTTACATATAGATCTTGATCAATTTTGATTCAATTTTTGCACAAGATGTGAGGTTTATATGAGACTTACATTTTTATATATGGATTACCAATTGTGCTAACATTATTTGTTGAAAATACTTTTTTTCATAGAATTTATTTTGCAACTGTGTCAAAAATTAAATGTATGGCCATATTTCTGCAGATCTATTTCTGAACTCTCTATTCTGTTTTATTGATTTTTTAAATCAATTTCTTTATCAATACAACACTGTCAATAGAGTAATCTTTCACATGTTTTGTTAAATATATTTCTTGGTATTTTATATTGACACTAGTATATATGAGTTTTTAAAATTTAATTTTCAAGTTAATTTTTTTATTTAAAAAATAATTCTTATTCAAGTATCAGTTTATTTGACCTTCCAAATGTAATTTACCATATGAATGTGGTAAAAATGATTGGATTTGGGTATAGATTTTAGTTAGAGTTGACAGGCTTGATGACATATCTGAATTAAGGAGTAGAGAAATGGAGGAGTAGTGGATGAAATCAACCTTTTTGGTCTCAGCAATGGGAAAATATGGCCTTCAACATTTGTGCTATATGCTAAGAGAAACATAATATTTTTCAAAAATTAATGAACAAAATTTTTCCAAAGAGAACTATTTATAATAGCAATAAAAAGAAAATAAGTAAATATCCAACAATATCAGAATGGTTAAAAACTATATGGCAAAAAAATACGGGAATAATATCTCAAAACAATATTATATAATTTTATAAAACTATAATTTGACATTTTTAATGATATGGAATGTGTTTATAAACTAAATTATTCACATAATGTTAACATTAAATAACTACAAAGACAGTGAAAGGATCACTGGCTTCCAGAGGGTAGAGGGGAAGGGAGAGATGAATAGGCACAGCACAAGACATTTAGGGCAGTGAAACTAATCTTTAGAACACTGAAATCGTGCACACATGTCGTTATACATTTGTCAAAACCCAAAGAATATGCCAGGGTGACCCCTCATGTAAACTATGAACTTTGGATGATAATGATATGTCCATGTAAGTTGGTGGACTGTAACAAATGTACCACTTCTATGCAGGATGTTGATAGTGGGAGAGGCTGTGCATAACAGGTGCAGAGAGTATAGAGGAAATTTCTATACCTTCTGCTCAAATTTTCTGTAAACATAAAACATCCCTAAAAAATAAAGTATATTAAAAACCACAATTACTTATGTTATAAATATATGTATGTATACATGTATGTGTATATATATACACACACACACACACACACACTCATGTGAGATAGAATCAAAATGTATCAAAATGCTAACAGTACTTATCTATAGTTTTCTGTATTTTACAAAATGATGGGATTTTTAAATTACACACATATAAACTTATTCTTATGACAGAACAGAACTAAAAATCCAGTTAGTATATAATAATTTAAATTAAATAAAATGTGTAATTTTTGCAACGCTATTGTTTACAAATTTCATAAAGGAGTGTGTATAGTTAACATATTGCCTTCTATTTTAAAATGGTCATATAATTCATATATTTGGATAATTAACAAATTATATACACATATTTGGGGGGCTGGAAGCTATACTTAGTATATGTGTGTCATTGTTTGCGTTGTTAAAACTAAACAGATTTTTCTTGGTATTTAAAGGTCTTGTTAAGAAATTTGAGACACCCATATCTGTGTGATTTTCAGAGGTGTATCATAATTATTAATATCTTCATTAACTTTTTTTTCTTTTGCAGGATATTTGTGATCAAACATGGAAATATAAAAATCCTCTGTATTACATAATATTATTTTGCCTCCATAGTTTTATAAACAATTGTGCATTTTACTTGCTTACGTGAAAATATATTATCAAGCTAAAAAATAAAAACATCAGTGATCTGGTTGGTTTGGCAGAATGTTTTCACTCCATTCGCAGATGGCACATGCACAGAGCATTCCAGATTAGCCAATGGAATATGGCCAAGTGTGTTAATTTTGGAAGGCTTAGTTCACCAGGTTGCTTTGAAAATTAAATGAGAACATTCATATGCAACTCCTGAGAAACCTTCACAGCACAGCGGCACATGAATGTTACTTAAATAATGATGTTGACAATGGAAATCACAGCACTGCTTAAGATCAATGTTAAGTTGAATAGCAAAAACAAAATAAAATAATTGAGCACCAATTGAATTAAAGATTCCTGGTGCAGATTGTGGCAAAGAGCCAAAATTATGCCATCTCCTAACATCAGAATCTTGTCATTCAAAAGCAGAGATAAGATATGCACATACATAGAAAAATTAAATATAAGTTGTATAACTCTAAAAATGTACATTGGCACAAATGGGAAGATAAACAGAAAGGTAATTATGAGATTGTGTTTAATCAGCAAAGTCTATAATGTGGTCATATTCCATGCCAAATGGTATTCATCATGAGGAGGAAGACTCTAAGTTGTCCACTGCGGGGAATTTATTCTTTCCCTTCTATCATTTTATTTAAACGTCTGAATTTTCATCTTAGATGAGAATTTAAGATGTGATTCTTAAATTGTAATTGTGATAGTTCAAGCAGATAAGTTTCTTTCAGAGCAACTTTTGTGGATACCAGGAAAAATGCATTAGAGAAACTGACACCTTATTTCTTTAAAGCTTCTTAACATAGTATTAATGCTGTCCCATAAACAGATTTATCCAGGCAGTTTTAAATCTGTGTGTGCTTACTCACACAATGGGGTCACAAAGTTTGCATATGCTATTTATTTATATATATTTGGGTATGTTTAAAAAATAGGCTGGAAAACTTCATAAGACCTATTTCCCTAAACATTTCCATTCTTTCTTAGCCAAGGTAATAATAAACTTTGATAGATAAACTCTTGAAACTTTTTAAAAAATACTAGAAACTCAAATGTTTGATATCTTTTTATTGAAATGAAACAACCAAAACACATTTAGCCAGTATGTGGTGGACCTTGGCCAACTGAGACCTAGAAGTTACTAGAATAGCAAATCAGTATCCACATATGTTGTCTAACATGGAAGTACCTCATCATCTTAGCAAGAGTTATTTCCTGTATGAGTAATGACAGTAAACCTCTCTTTATGTGGCACATATACACCATGGAATACTATGCAGCCATAAAAAAGGATGAGTTTGTGTCCTTTGTAGGGACATGGATGCAGCTGGAAACCACCATTCTCAGCAAACTAAGAAGAAGAGAAAACCAAACACCGCATGTTCTCACTCATAGGTGGGAATTGAACAGTGAGATCACTTGGACTCTGGAAGGGGAACATCACACACCAGAGCCTATTATGGGGGTGGCGGGGAGGGATGGCATTGGGAGTTATACCTGATGTAAATGACGAGTTGATGGGTGCTGACAAGTTGATGGGTGCAGCACACCAACATGGCACAAGTATACATGTGTAACAAATCTGCACATTGTACACATGTACCCTAGAACTTAAAGTATAATTTAAATAAATTAAAAAATAATAAAAAATAAAAAATAAATAAAGTCTACTAGAGCTTCTCCAGATAACTCACAAATTAAAGTTTAAGAAATTTAAAGAAAGAAGAAAAGAGGGAAGGAAGGAAGGAGGGAAGGAAGGAAGGAGGGAAGGAAGGAGGGAGACAGGGGGTAGGGAGGGAGAGAGAAAGGGAGGGAGGAAGGAAGGAAGGCAGGTGGAAGGGAGGGAGGGAGGAAGGAAGGAAGCAGGGAGGGAGGGAGAGAGGGAAAATGGAAGGGAGGGAGGGAAGGAGAGAGAGGTGAAGGCAAGCAGGCAAAGAGAAACATGCTTATGCAGATCTGAATGTGTGCCCTTAATCATCCGCTTACTGACTGTGCCATATGTTAGCCACTTTACTTAAGATGTTTGGGGCACAGAATTCATTAGAGATAAAGTCCACAGGATAATTACAGGAAATTGAAATCAATTGAATACTGAGTTTTAAGTCCCATGAATCCTTTAAAATAGCCAGCTGCTATGGGGTAAATTCAGAGAATGGTCACCACCTTATAAAAGAAACAGGTTATTTTTTTCCATAAGGGGACTTGTTTATAAGATGAAAATCTTTTCCATTGATGTAAGTATATAAACGATACATTAATCCCACATATTCTTCAAATATGTAAAAGATGGTAGCTGAATTTGAAATCTAATCAAAAATTAAGTGTATATATATATATATATATGCATATATATAACACTTACATTATATGTGATTATTTCCCTTGATGCCTGTGGTTGCTTAGCTAGTTTTTGCCCTACCTATGTGGCAGTAATTATAGTTTGGGAACAGAAATTGAACATTTCACAATGTTAATACTCATGTCTACTACAGATAATGTTGCCACGGGAGTCATTTCCTTCTTTGTGTCTGTAAGAAAGGGACAATAATACTTATCTTTCTCACAAGGGTGCTGTAATATTAAATACTAATGCTGGTGATTTCCACAGGCTGAGTTTTATTAGGAACATAACCAAATGATCTTAGACATGAAGAGAAAAATCATAAATTTTTTATCTTGCAAAATTTGTAACCAAATTATCTTCTATGTGTTCATGATTGTCAATATTATCTTACAATTGTATAGCTTTTCTGAGAGCTTTTTAAAAATTTTGTATATATTAAAAGCCAATAACACCTCTTAAAATGAAAAAAGGGTGAAAATAGTATTGTCTGGTTGAGAGGAGCCTTATGCATACTTGTGTTGGATTCTTCAGTCTTCAAAGGAGGTCGTTCATATAAATTCAGTAAAGACAGTAATGTGTGAATCTGATACTACCCTGACCCCTATCCACCTTAGAAAGCAACTCTAACATCTCAAACAGTAAAATTCAGACCAAAAGGTACCTCTCTTGCTGCCAAACAGATAGATAGCCTATATCTGAACTCAATTTACAAAACAGGGCCACCACTATATGTTAGCCACTTTAATAGATTCAAGTTTATTTTCAGAATATACATCTACCTTCAGCAGAGAGTAAAGCAATTCAAGACTAAGACAAAAGTGCTGACAGGCCAATAAGACAAAGAAAAGAAGGCGACAATTAACCTACAGCGACAGGCTTAAAAAAAAGTATAGTGAATCCATTTATTCATCTTCAAATACTGTTTCTGTAGGACTATTTCTCCTCCTCCAAAATCTTCTAGATATAGTAGATATAGTCATGCACTGCATGTTGTAGAAAGCTGTCAGTAGTTCTGACATAGTCACCTCAAGGTCTAATCCTATTATATTAGATGAAAAAAATTCAAGGATGCTCACAAAATCGGCTCTTCTTAAGAAACATCAAGAAATACATAAAGTACTTTAGGTGCTTTGCCCCTAAGTGTTGCCAGAACAGTAGCAGGCTACAAACAATCTATGAATCTAGAGATGGCAGTAAACAGGATTGCTTTCAGTTTATGATCTGTTAAGCCTGTTTCATAAAGTAGTTCATGGTGACTGACAGTTAAAACATTGGAGCATTCACTAGTTCCTGTGTTATGTGCCAAGTGACACAAGGCCATGAAAAATGATAGTACTAGAAGAAAAACCTTACAACAAATGCTCTTCTTGCACAGCCACCTATAGGAAAGATGAACAAAAGGTAGAGAAATAGTTCAAAGCTATAAACTTCTCCAAAAGCAAAGTCTCAGACTACTGAAACTACAGTAAATAGTTATGCAGAAAAAACAATTTCCACTGACAACCCAGCATTGTTAATATTATAGCATTATCTAGAGCAGTGTGGGTGGAAGAGCTGACAGAGAGATTGAAGTTAACTTTATTCTAAATGACTTATACTCAAAATTGTAATGCTGATTAACTCAGTTTTTATGAAGATTCATTCTGTATATTGGTAAATTTGCATGTAATATTATGTTTTATGGTACAAATATCTATGTAATCTACGTTATAAGCACATACGTCCTGAACTTGAGTCCAGATTGTTGATTAAGCATAGAATACACATTCTAATTTCTCCCGTACTCAAAACGGGAGAAAATGTTTGATAACATATAAATAAATTAATAAAGGGAAATAAATTTCTAAGTGCCAGAATCAGAAAAGGAATTCTCAAAAGGAATAAATCAATCCGAATGGCTTTGGAATGTCAGAATTAGGCAGAGGCCAAGGTGCTTGGGTTTCTAATGCAGTTACAAAGAAGAAGCAAAAACTACAGTCTTTACATAGCAGGGATGCAGAAATGGGATTGTATACCTGACATCAGGCTGGGGCTAAAAGTCACTGCTGGATCAAGTTACAAACCTGGACTGTAGGAAGAAAAATTCCATAAACTAGAAACCCAAATTTGCATTTTGAGGGTGCTGAGCCTGAATTCATGATGGTCACATTAAAACAAACCTGCTTAAAAGCAAAATAAGCCTAATGAGGCCAAGAAGAAGCAAGAGCAAAACACTACCCAGAGAGGCCTCCACATCTCAGGACGAAAACATTCTCATTTATAGTAATTCCCACAGAAGATGAACTCACAGAAACAATTACAAAACATATGAGGAATGCTATTTCCAAAGAAGAGACGATGTACTTGAAGAATAACTTAATAGAGCCACTGAACTTTAACATAATAATCCTCAAATATAGAAAGGAAGGAATAGCACCCATGTACCAGATATAAGAAGCTATGCAGTAAAGTAAGGATATAGAAAAAAGTAAGAGTCTTAGTTAATAAAAGACAGTCATTTTTACTTTAAAAGTCTGTAGATGTGACCAAATAGTAGATGGCCATCTATTATTCCATTTTCACACTGCTATAAAGAACTACCTGAGACTGGGTAATTTATGAAGAAAAGAAGTTTAATTGACTCACCGTTCTGCATGACTGGAGGGTCCTGGGGAAACTTACAATCATGGCAGAAGGTAAAACGGAATCAAGGCACGTCTTACATGGCAGCAGGGGAGAGAGAGAGCAAGTAGGCATATGCCACACTTTTAAACCATCAGACCTCATGGGAACAGCATGGGGGATACCACCCCCATGATTCAATCACTTCCCACCAGATCCCTCACTCAACAAGTGGGGGTTACAATTTGAGATGAGATTTGGGTGGGGACACAGAGTCAAACATATCTGGGCACAACTGAATAAAACCTACAAAGAGACTTAGATTCCCACACAATAATAGTGGGAGACTTTAACATCCCACTGCCAATATTAGATCAACGAGACAGAAAATAACAATGATATTCAGGACTGGAACTCAGCTCTGGACCAAGAGGACCTAATAAACAACATCTACAGAACTCATCACCCCAAATCAACAGAATATACATTATTCTTAGCACCACATTGCACTTATTCTAAAATTGACCACATAATTGGAAGTAAAACACTCCTCAGTAAATGCAAAAGAACGGAAATAATAACAAACAATCTCTCAGACCACAGTGCAATCAAATTAGAACTCAGGATTTAAAAACTCACTCAAAACTGCACAACTACATGGAAACTGAACAACCTGCTCCTGAATGACTGCTGGGTAAATAATGAAATAAAGGCAGAAATAAATAAGTTCTTTGAAACCAATGAGAACAACGACACAATTATCCAGAATATCTGGGACACAGCATACCAGAATCTCTGGGACACAGCGAAAGCAGTGTTTAGAGGGAAATTTATAGCACTAAATGCCCACAGAAGAAAGCAGGAAAGATTAAAATTAACATCACAATTAAAAGAACTAGAGAAACAAGAGCCAACAATTTCAAAAGCTAGCAGAAGACAAGAAATAACTAAGATTAGCGCAGAACTGAAGGAGATAGAAACACACACACAAAACAAAAACCCTCAAAAAATCAATGAATCCAGGAGCTGGTTTTTTGAAAAGATTAACAAAATATATAGACCACTAGCCAGACTATTAAAGAAGAAAAGAGAGAAGAATCAAATAGACACAATAATAAATGACAAAGGGGATATCACCACTGATCCCACAGGAATACAAACAACCATCAGAGAATACTATAAACACCTCTACACAAATAAACTAGAAAATCTAGAAGAAATGGATAAATTCCTGGACACATACACCCTCCCAAGACTAAACCAGGAAGAAGTCAAATCCCTGAATAGACCAATAACAAGTTCTAAAATTAAGGCAGTAATTAATAGCCTACCAACCAAAAAAAGTGCAGAACTAGATGGATTCACAGCTGAATTCTACCAGAGGTATAAAGAAGACCTGGTACCATTCCTTCTGAAACTATCCCAAACAATAGAAAAAGAGCCACTCCTCCCTAACTCGTTTTATGAGGTCAGCATCATCCTGATACCAAAACCTGGCAGAGACACAACAACAAAAGAAAATTTCAGGCCAATATCCCTGATGAACATCGATATGAAAATTCCTAATAAAATACTGGCAGACCAAATCCAGCAGCACATCAAAAAGCTTATCCACTACGACCAATTGGCTTAATCCCTAGGATGAAAGTCTGGTTCAACATATGCAAATCAATAAATGTAATCCATTACATAAACAGAACCAAAGACAAAAATCACATGATTATCTCAATAGACGCAGAAAAGGCCTTTGATATAATTTAATACTCCTTCATGCTAAAAACTCTCAATAAACTAGGTATTGATGGAACGTATCTCAAAATAATAAGAACTATTTATAACAAACCCAGAGCCAATATCGTACTGAATGGGCAAAAACTGGAAGCATTCTCTTTGAAAAGCGGCACAAGACAAAAATGCCCTCTCTCACCACTCCTATTCAACATGGTATTGTAAGTTCTGGCCAGGGCCATCAGTCAAGAGAAAGAAATAAAGAGTATTCAAATAGCAAGAGAGGAAGTCAAATTGTCTCTGTTTGCAGATGACATGATTACATATTTAGAAAACACCATCCATCAGCCCCAAGTCTCCTTAAGCTGATAAGCAACTTCAAATTTCAGTAAAGTCTCAGGACACAAAATCAATGTGCAAAAATCACAAGCATTCCTATACACCAATAATAGACAAACAGAGAGCCAAATCATGAGTGAACTCCCATTCACAATTGCTATGAAGAGAATAAAATACCTAGGAACACAATTTACAAGAGATGTGAAGGACTTCTTCAAGGAGAACTACAAAGCACTACTCAAGGAAATAAGAGAGGACACAAACAAATGGAAAAACATTCCAAGCTCATGGATAGGAAGACGCAATATTGTGAAAATGGCCATATCGTCCAAAGTAATTTATAGACTCAGTGCTATCCCCATGAAGCTACCATTGACTTTCTTCACAGAATTAGAAAAATCTACTTTAAATTTCATATGGAACAAAAAAGAGTCTGTAGAGCCAAGACAATCCTAAGCAAAAAGAACAAAGCTGGAGGTATCACACTACCTTACTTCAAAGTATACTACAAGACTATAAGAATCAAAACAGCATGTTGCTTGTACCAAAACAGATATATAGACCAATGGAACAGAAGGGAGGCTTCAGAAGTAACGCCACACATCTATAACATTCTGATCTTTGACAAACCTGAAAAAACAAGCAATGAGGAAAAATGATTCCCTATTTAATACATGGTTTTGGGAAAACTGGGTAGCCATATGCAGAAAACTGAAACTGGACCCCTTCCTTACACCTTACACAAAAATTAACTCAAGATGGATTAAAGACTTAAACGTGAGACCTAAAAACATAAAAACTCTAGAAGAAAACCTAGGCAATACCATTCAGGACATAGGCATGCGCAAAGACTTCATGACTAAAACAACAAAAGCAATGGCAACAAAAGCCAAAATTGACAAATGGGATCTAATTAAACTAAAGCACTTCTGCAGAGCAAAAGAAACTATCATCAGTATGAACAAGCAAGCTACAGAATGGAAGAAAATTTTTGAAATCTATCAATCTGACAAAGGCCTAATATCTGGAATCTACAAGGAACGTCAACAAATTTACAAGAAAAAAACAAACAACCCTATTAAAAGTGGGCAAAGGATATGAACAGAAATTTCTCAAAAGAAGACATTTATGCAGTCAACTAACATGAAAAAAAGCTCATCATCACTGGTCATTAGAGAAATGCAAATCAAAACCACAATGAGATACCATCTCATGCCAGTTAGAATGGCAATCATTAAAAAGTCAGTAAACAACAGATGCTGGAGAGGATATGGAGAAACAGGAATGCTTTTACACTGTTGGTGGGAGTGTTAAATAGTTCAACTATTATGGAAGATAGTGTGGCGATTCCTCAAGGATCTAAAACCAGAAATACCATTTGACCCAGCAATCCCATTACTGGGTATATACCCAAAGGATTATAAATCATTTTACTGTAAAGACACAGGTACATGTATTACAGCACTATTCACAATAGCAAAGACTTGAAACCAACCCAAATGTCCATCAACGATAGACTAGATAAAGAAAATGTGGCATATATACACCATGAAATACTAGGCAACTATAAAAAAGGATGAGTTCATGTCCTTTGCAGGGACATGGATGAAGCTGGAAACCATCATTCTCAGCAAACTAACACAGGAATAGAAAACCAAACACCGCATGTTCTCACTCATAAGTGGGAGTTGAACAATGAGAACACATGGACACAGAGAGGGTAACATCACACACAGGGGCCTGTTGTGGGGTGGGCGGCTAGGTGAGGATAGCATTAGGAGAAATTCCTAACGTAGATGACAGGTTGATGGGTGCAGCAATCAACCATGGCACGTAAATATATGTAACAAACTTGCACATTCTGCACATGTACACCAAAACTTGAAGTATTCAAAAAAATGAATTAGCAAATTAAGAAAGAATGATGGAAATCTTTCAGAATACAGCACACAGAGATAAAAAGGTAGTAAAACAGATAGAAATTATGTAACATAAATGGCACAGAAGCTCTGGAATCCATCTATTAAAATAGCAAAGAAGGAATATTGAAAAAGAGACTGGCAGAGACATAGCCAACAGTCAAAAGACTCATGTGTTCTCCAATTGAAATGTTACATTAAGTGATAAGGTCAATTAAGAAAAAAAGTCATGTGTAGGCACAGTATAACAAAATTGTAGAACCAAATATAAGGTAAAAATTCTAAAAGCCACTAAGGAAAATTATATGTAGCATGTATATATAAATGGTAATTAAATGATAAAAGCCTCCTATAACCTGGGCCTCCCAATCCCCTCTCTCCTGAGTTCCATAATTCAACTCACAGGACTTAGCATATAGTCATACTCGTGGCTATGATTTGTTACATCACAGGATAAAAAGCAAAATGAGCAATAGAAAAGACTCATGAGGTAAATCCAGAAGCAGTAACCAGTAAATCCAGTAACCAGGAGCAAGCTTCCATGAATCCTTTCCCAGGGGAGTCACACAGGATTCACTCAATTACATTAGCAACAAGATATGACAACATGTGTGAACTGTTATCTATCAGAGGATCTAATTAAAGACTCCATGTCCAGAGTTTTTGTTGAGGGTTGGTCATATAGGCACCCTCTGCCTAGCATGTACCAAAATTCCAGATTCCCAGATGGAAATCAGGTATTCAACTTAAAGCACATTGTTTGTACAAACAGTTTAGGTACAATGAGTTATTCTTACCGGGAAATGGTGGAAACACTCCCAAGTCCAAGTTCTGAAATGCCAGCTGGGCCAACCTTGTAAGGAGGCCTTCCTCAGTATAGCAATCTCTGGCCTGCTATGTTCTTTTCTGCATATTTTCTTATTATCAGGAGCTGATACTGAAAGACAGTAGAGAGTAATTCTGTTCTGCTCTCCCTTTTCCAACTTTAAGCAGTTGTATAAATAAAAGAAAAAAAATGACAGAAAACTATATACATTCTCTTCAACAGTATTTATTTCTGACTTTTTCTAATACCCTTCAGACACTGTAGATGATCTCACTCATGTCCATGACTTTCATTAGCATCTCTATGTTGATTGGTCCATAAACTGTCAACCCAATCTCTTGTCCTTAATGAGTTCTAGACCAAGATATTCAATGTGCATTGAAAATGTCTACATGCATATCCCATGTACCTCACATCCAATTACCCCTCAGTTTTTATTACCCTGATTTAAAAACAAAAACAATTTTTAAAATTTACATTCTATATAGGAATATCACCAATCACACAATCTAGAAATCATATTTAAAAATCTAAGAAAATCTACATTCCCAAAAGTTCTTAGAACAAATGAATAAGTTCAGCAAGGTCTCAGTATATAAGCACATAAAAGTTAATCATGTTCCTATATATGAGCAATGAACATTTGGAATTTGAAGGAAATATGTAGTAGCAACCAAAACATTAATCACTTATATATAAACTTAACCAAATTCATGCATAATCTGTATGCTAAAAACTACAAAACACCGATGGAATAAAAATAATGAATATCTAAATACGTGGAGAAATACATTATTTTCTTCTATTAAAAGATTCAATGTTGTTAAAATGTCATGTATCCCCAATTTGATCTACATAGTCAAAGCAACACCAATCAAAATCACAGCAAGTATTTCATAAGTATCAACAAACTGATTGTAAAATGTATTCGGAAAAACAAAGGTATTAGAGTAGACAAAATTAATGTGATATAGAAAAATCCATTAAAAGGATTTGCATTATCCACTTTCAAGACTTACTACAAACTTACTAGGAATTTTAAATGGTATGACATTGGGAAAGGATAGAAACATACATCAGTGGTATATAATACAGACCTCAGAAACAAATACACTAATAAAGTTAACTGACATGAAAAAGTACAAAGGTGTCTGGGTGTGGTAGCTCACGCCTGTAATCCCAGCACTTTGGGAAGCCAAGGTGGGTGGATCACTTGAGGTCAGGAGTTTGAAATTAGCCTGGCCAACAAGGTGAAACCCCGTCTCTACTAAAAATGCAAAAAATTTAGCTGGTCGTGGTGGCAAGCACCTGTAATCCCAGCTACTCCAGAGGCTGAGGCAGGAGAATCGCTTCTACCCGGGAGGCAGAAGTTTCAGTGAGCTGAGACCATGCTATTGCACTCCAGTCTGGGCAACAAGACCGAAACTCTGTCTCAAAAAAAAAGAGTACAAAGGTCATTCAAAGTTTTATCATTTCAATGAATGGTGCTGAAGCTATTGGATCTTCACATGTAAAATAAAATAAATCTTGACACATATCCTCACATCTCATTAAAAAATTTACACAATGTAAAACTATGAAACATCTAGAAGAAAATCTGATAACCTGCATGATCTTGATTGATGAGGCTTCTGATACAAAAATCACCAAAAACCATGATCAATAAAATAATTGATAAACTGATTATCAAAATTAGAAATCATATTCTGTTAAAAGAATGAAAAGACAAGCCATAGATTGGTAGAAATATTCTCAGATCAGATATATGACAAGGGATTTTTATCCAGAATATACAAAGAACTTCTAAAGCTCAATAATAATTTACAAACACCCAATTAAAACACTGGGTAATAGATTTGACTGGAAACACAAATACATTTCCAGAATGGCAAGACAAGAAGCTCTAAAGACTCCTTCCCAGTAAAATAAGCAAAACTGGCTAAAAAAAAAAAAAAAAAAAGTATTCACAAACAATCATTTAAAGTCTCTGGAGGTTGTCATGGGGCACATAGCAAATGAAGAAACATTTGTTCAAGGAAATTTGCTAAAACTTAGTAAGAACAGCAAAAGTCTGTTGCACTTGAACTATGACCCACTTCTTCCCTCCAACTCCCAACTCAGCATGACCAAAATTTAACTCTGGGAATGCCCAGCAAGGAACACAGAGATCTCCTCCCCGCAGGTTTAACTCAAGGATTACAATATCTCCCCAGGAGGTGTGGGCCAAGAGTTGCTCAGAGACTTTTTACTAAGAGGAGAGGCAGTCCACAAAAACAAAGAGCTCCAAAGCTCTTGCCAAAGAACTAAACTTATTTGAAATAGAGTGTGGGAAAATTCAAATTTCTCAGAAACAATGAATACGGAGTAATGAGCAATTAGGAAGATGGTAGCTTTATGAGAGCAACAAACTAAACCATAGGCCAGTTAATTTACCAGAGAGAACCAAGGAAAGAGAAAGCTAAGAGCTCTCCTGAGGTTTAGACCAGGAGATTTAGATCAGACTATGGAGCAATTTAAGCTCTAGGACACTGTTGAAAACAACAGAGAAATCAATGGGTAATTAGTGGAGTTTAACTGGTAGGTATAAAATCAACAATGGCGAAATCTCAATTTAGTGATTAGGGATGCTTCCAGGATAAATATACATATGGCTAAGAAGTAACATCAGAAGTTTCACAATGTAAGAGACATAGACATTACTAAAATAGACTGGCCAAGTAACTAAACAAATAAATAAGCAAGTAACAACATTGGCCCGAGTGGCTGGATAAGAATAAGTATCCAATCTTGCTACAATATATCATTTTAAATGTTCAGCCTTCACAAAAAATTTAAGAGCTATGCACACATAAAGTATAGAAAATTATAATTTAAACACCAGAAATACATAGCAGGGAAAAGAAATTATCTATAAGATAGCCTGGATGTCAGATTTAACAAAGACCTCAATGCGATCATTGTAAACACGGTTAAAAAAAAAAAAAAAGGAAAACTTACCTAAAGAAGTAAAGTATGATGACAATGTCTCAGCAAATAGATAATATCTATAAAGACATAGAAACTATTTTTAAGAAAAGAAAATGGAAATTCTACAGTTAAAGGCACAGTAACTGAAATGAAAATTGAATAGAGGGTCCCTACAGAATATTTGAGCTGTCAAGAGAAAGATTAACAAGGTTAAAAGTAGGTCAGTAAAGATTATGCAATCTGAGGAAGAGAGAGAAGAACAGTAAGTAAAAATAAACAGACCCTCAGAGGAATAGAAGACATTAGGATGCCAATAACTGTACAAACGCATGACAAGAGAGGAAAATTATAGATCAATATTTCTTGTGAACGTGAGCACAAAATCCCTCAAAAAAATACTAGCAAACTGATTTCAGCAATATGTACAAAGGATTACACACCAGACCAAGTGGGATTTATTTCAGTAATGCAAGGTTAGTTTAATATCAGAAGATCAACTCATGTAATATACCACATAACAGAAGAAAAGGCAAAGCCTCATGATCATCTCAAATGCATGCTGTGGCTAGAATGTGTACCTCACATTTCATGTTTTGAAACGTGATCCCCCAATTCATATGTTGATTAGAGGATGGGACCTTAGAGAGGTAATTAGGATTAGATAAGGTAATCGGGATTGGATCCCTATAGTGGGACTGAAGGCTTTTTAACAAGAGGAAGAAAGCTGACACTCATCCTTTTTCTCTCTTACCAAATGAAACCTTCCAGATGTGGCCCCTCAACCTTGGAGTTCTCAACCTTCAGAATTGTAAGAAATACAGTTTTTGTCTTTATAAATTACCAAGTCGATGTTATTATGTTATAGCAACAGAAAATGGACTAAGACAATGTAAAAAAAGCATTTTATAAAATCCAACATTCCTTCACAATAAAGGCACTTGACAAACAGTAATAGAATTTCCTAAACATGATGATGAACATCTACAAAAACCCTACAGCCAAAATTATAAATGGTGCTATAAATTGTAATACTGTTTTCCTCAGTATTGTGAATAGACAAGAATGTCTACTTTCAACATTTTTATTCAATATTTATCTGGCAGTTCTAGACATGGTAATTAGACAAGAAAATGTAATTAAAACATTCAAATTCAAAAAGAAGTAAAACTGTATTTGTATGTTATATAATTTTACAGATAAAAATCCTAAGCAATCTTCTAGAAAGCTATTAGAAATCAGAAATGAGTTCAACAAATTTCAGGGTACAAAATCAATGTAAAAATTAAATATATTTATTTACGGTAGCAAGCCATAATCAAAACATTAGATTTACATTTGTAAGAGCATCAAACATAATAAAAGTTACCATACATTTTTATAATACTCCAAAACTTATGCTCTAAAAACTGCAAAACAAGGTTTTATTAAAGACCTAAATAAATGGAAAGACATGGTATCTTCAACCATTCAAAAGATTTAAAATCATTAAGATGTAAATATTCCCCAAGTTTATCTTCAGATTCAACAAAATTCCTATCAAAATCTCAGTTTGCTTTGTTGCAAGCTGACAAGAAAATTGACAAGCTCATGCTAAAATTCATATGTAAATGCAAGGGACTCAGAGTAGCCGGAACTGTCTTCAAAAAGAAGAATGAAGTTGGAAGAATCACCCTTCTTGATTTCATAATGTACTACAAGATACAATAATCAAGACTGTATAGTAAGCCATTAAGAAAAGGATGTAGTACATTGTAGTACAGTATAAGAAGACTTCAATAAAATGGAATTGAGAATCCAGAAGTCAACCCTAACATTTATAGTCAATTGATTTCAGCAAGGAAGCCAAGACATTTCAATGCAGAAAAAAGTATTTTCAATCAATAGTGCTGGGACAACTGGATATCCAAAAGAATGATGAATATGCAGAATAATACAAAATTCCACATAAAATAACTCAAAATAAATCATAGATATAAATGGAAGAACTGAAACCATAACATATTTGGTAGAAAACATAGGCCTAAATCATCATGACCTTGGAGTAGACAATGGTTGCTTAAACATGACATTAAAAGGATAAGCAACAAAAATTAATAAATACATTGGAATTCATCAAACTTTGAGGCATTTTTTCTTCAACAAACACTGTCAAGAAAGTGAAATGACAAAACACAAAACGAGAGAAGTTATTTGTAAATTATATATATGTGAAAGACTTGTATATAAAATAAAGAGCTCTTGTAATTCAATAATAAAAAAGACAACCCAATTTTTTAAATGAGCAAAAGGTCTGAATAGACATTTATTGAAAGAAGATATACAAATGGCCAATACATAGGAAAACATAGTCAACATAGTTAGCTGTCCGTTAAATGCAAATCAATATAACGGAATATTATTTGACTGCAAAAAAAAAAAAAAAAGGATTGCTGATATGTGTTACAATATATATGAACTTTAAAAATGTTATGCTAAGTGAAAGAAGCCAATCACAGAAATCACATGTTATGTGATTTCATTTAAATGAAATGTCATAATATACAAATCAATAGAGGCAAAAAGCAGATAAATGACTACATAGGGCTGGGATGTTCAGGAGAATTGGTGGATGACTGCCAAAAGATATTATATTTCTTTTTAGTATGACAGTAAATTGTGTAGGTAATTTCACAACTAAATATACAAAAACATTAAGTTGTACATTTTAAATAGGTGAGTTTTATGGTATATGATTATACTCAATAAAACTTTTAACCTACCAAAATTTTGAACAGATGTTCTGCCAAAGGTATTCGGATAGGAAATAAGCATAAGAAAAAACATACGCTGTCTATTTGTCATTTACAAAATGCAAACTCAAACCACAGTAAAATATCACTACATATCTATTAGAATGATAAACAAACAGAAAGAAGCAATACCAAATCTTGGCAAGATTGCAGAGCTACAGGAACTTTCATTTATTGTTAATGAGAATGTGACATGGTACAGCTACTTTAGAAAATAGTTTGGTGAATTTTTTTATAAATTTAAACATATACTTACCACACAGCCCAAAATCACACTCCCAGATATTTACCTAACTGAATGGAAAACTTGGTTTCACACAAAATTATGTATGTGAATATTTATAGCATCGTTATTCATAATGTGAAAAACTAGACATTAAAAAAATGTCCTATGGTAGGTGAATGGATAAACAGACTGTGTCATATTTATATAACATAATACTACTCATCAATAACAAATAAAGAAGCTATGGATTGATGCAACAATATAGATGAATTTTAAATGCATTTTTTCAAATGAAAAAAGCTAGATGCAATAGACCGCATATCGCATAATACCATTTATAGGACATTATAAAACAAGATAAAATTATGAAGATAGAAACGTATCAGTATTGGTCAGAGTTTGAGGATAGACAAGGTATTGAATACAAGGGGCTTTCCATTGGAACTTTTAGGGCCATTGACTGGTTCTGTATGGTACTGAGTAAAACACCAGACTGTGAAGTTGTCAAAACCCACAGAACTGTGATCTTTACTATATGCAAATTTAAATGACATCAATCAGAATTTAGGGTTCCCAAGATGGAATACAATCTGTGACAAATAAATCTAGCTGTATTGTAATTTATGAAATAACCATACTAAGAAGGAAGAGAAAAATATCATGATGTAAGTAACTTTTGGAAAATGTAAACATTGCCGGAAAAAATTAATGATGTGGATAAATAGGAAGACGTTCTGTGATCATGAACTGAAAGACTTAATATTGTTAAGATAGTAATGTTCCCTAAATTAATTTGTTGATTTAACAGGATTCCTATAAAACTCTCAGGTAAATTTTTTACAGAAATTGAAAAGATAATCTTGAAATTCATATGGAAATGCAAAAAATACAGAATGGCCAAAACAATTTTAAAAAGAATTATAAAATTGAGAACTTCTTGATTTCCATACTGACTTCAAAGCAACAGTAATCAAGATATTGTGGTACTAGCATAAGGAGAGACATATAAATTAATGGACTAGAATAGAGAACCCAAAAATAAATATTTCAGTTTATAGTCAATCAACTTTCAACAAAGGTGGTATGACAATTCAAAGCGGAAAAGTAATCTTTTCAATAAATAGTGCTAGAACAACTACATACATGTGAAAGAATGAAGTGAGACACCTGCCTCATTCTATATGTTAACTCAAAATGGATCACAGACATAAATGTAAGAGATATTGCTTTAAAACTTTCAGGAAAAAAAGATAGGATTCAATATTGATGACCTTGGAATGGGCAATAATTTCTAAGATATGATCCAAAACTACAAATGACAAAAGAAAAATAAATAAATTGGACTATATCAAAATTATTTTTTACTTCAAAAGACATCATCAAAAAAGTGAATAGACAACCTACAGAATGGAAGATGATATTTTCAAATCATGTATCTGACAAAGAATTGTGTGTAAAACAAAGAACTCTTATAACAATAATAAAAGCATAACACAATCGAGGGATAGATAACATATACTATTTCCACGCAAAGTAATAAAATACTAATACAACATGGACAAACTTTCAAAATACTATATGCTCAGTGAAAGAAGACAGTCACAAAACACTACACAAGTTAAGATTTCATTTATATAGAATGTTCACAATAGGCAGAAAAATGAATAGTGTTTACCAAGTTTTGGGAGGAGGGAGGAATAGAGAGTTATTGTTAATGTGTGCAGGGTTTCTTTTAAGGAGACAAAATAAAAAGATCTAAAATTGGATTGTGGCAAAAGTTGCACAACCCTTTGAAAATACTGAATATTGACTTGTACAATATAAATTGGTAAACTGTATGGTATGTGTGTTATATCTTAGTAAAGCTATTACATAATGGTGCACAACTGTATCCTAATTTTTCATCTCCTTACACATCACCTCTAAAACTAGCATGACTACAGGCCCATCCCTAACAGTTGTAAGCCTGAGACAGAAATCAAAATGGAGTTCCACCTACCATATATTCAAACACATAAATCAAGTAAACAAACCACTAGCCAAAATATATTCTTTCTTGACAATGCACCTTCTAAAAGACATTTAAAAAATATGTGAAATAATAATTTTTGTATGACTGGAAAGTTAGGAAAATACAAAAGATGATCAAATTAAAGCATATTTAAGTTTCTCTGAAACAATACTTGCATGCATATGAAATACATATGGATGGTTCTGAAGCATACACCGTAAGTTAGGCCACAAAACAAATCTTAAATTATGTTCTTAAAAATAAATAGTACAAAATACTTTCTCTGAATACAATGGAATAAAACTAGAAATCAGTAATAACAGGAACTTTGGAAACTAAACAAACATACAGAAATTAAACAATATGCTCCTGAATGATGAGTGGATCAATGAAAAGATTAAGAAGGAAATTGAAAATTTTCTTGAAACAAACGATAATGAAAACATAACATACCAAAACCTACCACATACAATGAAAGCAGTACTAAGAGGGAAATTTATAACTTAAGTAACTACATCAAAAAAAAAAAAAAAAAAAAAAACAGAAAAGGAAAAAATAAAAACTTCAAATAAACAACCTAATGATGCATCCTAAAGAACTAGAAATGCAAGAGCAAACTAAAATCAAAGTTAGTAGAAGAAAAAAATAGAGATCAGAGCAGAAGCTTAAGTGAAATTCAAACGCAGAAAACAATACATCCACAAAAAAAAGTTGTTTTCTTAAAAAAAAAAAAACAAAAAACAAAATTGATACGCCTTTAGCTAGTCTCACTAAGAAAAAAAGAGGGGCCGGGCGCGGTGGCTCAAGCCTGTAATCCCAGCACTTTGGGAGGCCGAGACGGGCGGATCACAAGGTCAGGAGATCGAGACCATCCTGGCTAACCCGGTGAAACTCCGTCTCTACTAAAAAATACAAAAAACTAGCCGGGTGAGGTGGCGGGCGCCTGTGGTCCCAGCTACTCGGGAGACTGAGGCAGGAGAATGGTGTAAACCCGGGAGGCGGAGCTTGCAGTGAGCTGAGATCCGCCACTGCACTCCAGCCTGGGCGACAGAGCGAGACTCCGTCTCAAAAAAAAAAAAAAAAGAAAAGAGAAAAAGAGGACACAAATAAATACAATCAGACAAGAAAGGAGATATTCATACTGCAGAAACTCAGAGGATCATTAGAGGCTATTATGAGCAACTACATGCCAATAGGAAAATCTAGAAGAACTGGATGAATGCCTAGACACATACAACCTATTATGATTGAATCACAAAGAAATCTAAAACTTGAACTGACCAGTAACAAGTAACAAGATGGATGCCATAATAAAATGTCTCCCAGCAAAGAAAACTCCAGGGCCTGATGGCTTCATTGCTGAATTTCACCAAACATTTAAGAAAGAGCTAATACCAATCCTACTCAAACTGTCCTCAAAAATAGAGTAGGAGGCAATACTTCCAAACTAATTCTATGTGGCTAGTATTACTCTAATACAAAAAAACCAGGCAGACACATCGAAAAAAAGAAAACTACAGGCCAATATCTCTGAGAAACGATGCAAAAATTCTCAACAAAATATCAGCAATCTAAATTCAGCAACATATTATAAAGATCATTCAACATGACCAAGTGGAATTTATTCCAGGGATGCAAGTATGGTACAAAACATGAAAATCAATCACTGTGATACATTATATCAACAGGATAAAATAAACCATATGATCATTTTAGGTGTTTAATAAAACTCAACATCCCCTCATGATAAAGAGAAAAAAACCCTCAAAAAAACTGGGTATAGAAGAAAGATACTTTAATATGATAAAAGCCATAAATGACAGACCCACAGTTAGTATCATACTGAATGGGGCAAAACTGAAAGTCTTTAGGCCTTTTCTGTAATATCTGGAACACAATAAGGATGCCCACTTTCATCCCTGTTATTCAAATAGTACTGGAAGCTTTAGCTAGAGCAATTAGACAATAGAAATAAAGGGCATCCAAATGGGAATGAAAGAAGTCAAATTATTCTTGCTTGCAAATTACATGATCTTGTATTTGGAAAAACCTAAAGGCTTTACCAAAAAGCTGTTAGAACTGTTAATCAAATTCAGTAAAGTGGCAGAATACAAAATCAACATACAAAAATCAGTAGCACTTCTGGGCTGGGTGTGCTGGCTCAAGCCTGTAATCCCAGCACTTTGGGAGGATCACCTGAGGTCAGGAATTCGAGACCAGCCTGGCCAGTATGGCAAAATCCCATCTCCACTAACAATACAAAAATTAGCCAGATGTGGTGGCATGCTTCTGTAATCCCAACTCTTCCGGACGCTGAGGCATGACAATTTCTTGAAGCCAGGAGGTAGAGGTTGCAGTGAGCTGAGATCACACCATTGCACTCCAGCTTGGGTGACAGAGTGAAACTGTGTCTCAAAAAAAAAAGTGTGTGTGTGTATATATATCACATCTATATGCCAACAGCAAACAATCTGAAAAAGAAAGTTTTTTAAAACATTCATTTACGATAGCCACAAAATAAAATCAAATTACCTAGAAACGAATTTAACCAAATAGGTGAAAGATCTCTATAATGAAAGTTATAAAATATTGATAAAAGAAATTGAGGAGGACACAAAAATATGCAAAGATATTCCATGTTCACAGATTGGAAAAATCAATATCGTGAAAATGTCAATATTACCCAAAGCAATCAACAAATTCAATGCAATCCCTATAAAAATAACAATGAGATTTTTCACAGAAATAGAAAATACAATCCTAAAATTTATATGGGACCAAAAAAGACCCAGAATAGCCAACACTATCTTGAGCAAAAACAACTAAACTGAAGAAATCACATTACCTGACTTCAAAGTACACTACAGAGCTATAGTAAGCAAAACAACATGCTAGTGGCCTAAAAACAGACATATAGACCAATGGATCAGAATAGAGAACCCAGAAATAAATTCATACATCTACAGTGAACTCATTTTTTACCAGTGTGCCAAGAACATACATTCAGGAATGGACAGCCTCTTCACTAAATGATGCTGGGAAAACTGGATATCCATATGCAGAAGAACAAACTAGACCCCTAATCTCTTGCCATATACAAAAATAAAATAAAAGTGGATTAAATACTTAAATCTAAGTTCTCAAACTCTGAAACTACTAAAATAAAACATTGGGGAAACTCTTCAGGAAATTGGACCAGGCAAAGATTTCTTAAGTAATATCCCCACAAGATCCCAAAATGGACAAATGAGATCACATCAAGCTAATAAACTTCAGCACAGTAAACAACCAATAAAGTGAAGAGACACCCCACAAAATGGAAGAAAACATTTGCAGATTATCTATCTGACAGAGATTAATAACCAGAATATATAAGGAGCTCAAACAACTGGATAGGAAAAATCTAATAATCCAATTTAAAAATGGGCAAAAGATCTGAATAGACATTTCTCAAAAGAAAAAAAAAGACACACAAATGGCAAACAGGTATATAAAAACGTGGTCAACATCATTGATCATCATAGAAATGCAAATCAAGACTGCAATGAGCTATCATCTCACCCTGGTTAAAATGGCAGTTATCCAAAAGACAGGCAATAACAAATGCTTACGAGGATATGGGAAAAGGGAACCCTTGTACACAATGTAAATTAGTACAACTACTACGGAGAATAGTTTGGAGGCTCCCCCAAAAATAACAATAGAGCTACCATGTGATACACTAATCTCACTGCTAGGTGGGATTGATTAACCATATGATACCCAAAAGAAAGGAAATCAGAATATCGAAGAGATATGTGCACTCTCACGTTTGTTGCAGCACTATTCAAGATTTGGAAGCAACCTAAGTGTCTGTCAACAGATGAATGGATAAAGAAAATGTAGTATATATACACAATGGTGTACTATTTAGCCATTAAAAAAAAATGAGATCCTGTCATTCGCAACAACATGGTCCGAACTGGAGGTCGTTATGTTCAGTAAAATAAGACAGGCACAGAAAGACAAACTCCATGTGTTCTCATTTATTTGTGGGAGACATAAATTAAAATAATAGAACTCATGTAGATAGAGAGTAGAAGGAGGGTTACCAGAGGCTGGGAAGGGTAGTGAGGAGTTGGCAGTTGGAAGTGGGGATGCTTAATCAGTACAAAAAATAGAAAGAATGAGTAACATCTAGTATTTGATAGTACATCAGGGCAACTATAGTAAAAAAATTAATTTTTTAAAAAATAACTAAAAGAATATAACTGGACTGGGGGTGGTGGCTCCTGCCTATAATCCTGGAACTTTGGGAGGCTGAAGCGGGTGGATCACCTGAGGTCAGGAATTCAAGACCAGCCTAGCCAACATGGTGAAACCCCGTCTCTACTAGAAATACAAAAATTAGGTGGGCATGGTGGCACATGCCTGTAATCCCAGCTACTCGGGAGGCTGAGGTGGGAAAATAGCTTGAATCCAAGAGGCAGAGGTTGCAGTTAGCTGAGATCACGCCACTGCACTCCAGCCTGGGCGACAGAGCAAGACTCTCCGTCTCCAAATAAATAAATAAACAAATAAGAATATAATTGGATTGTTTGTAACACAAAGAATGGATAAGTGCTTGAATTGATAGACACCCTCATTTATCCTGATGTGATTATTATACATTGTATACCTGTATGAAAATATCCCATATGCTCCATAAATATAAACACCTATTATGTATCCACAAAAATTGAAAATCACAAAAACTATAAAGTATTATTTTTTTTGTTTTCAAAAATAAAGTATACAAGTTATTGAAGGTAAAAGGCAAATGTCTAAATTATTATTTATTTTATAATTTTATTTTGAAATTGGATAAAGCTCAAATTCTCAATCATATTCTGAAAATTTACTTAAAGTTTAATTAAATATGTTTTAAATTAAACCGTTTGAAATTCTAGTATTCTGTGACCATGTACTTGTCCATGTGAAGGCATTTAG
The DNA here is from genome assembly GCF_002776525.5 of Piliocolobus tephrosceles. NCBI lineage: Eukaryota > Metazoa > Chordata > Mammalia > Primates > Cercopithecidae > Piliocolobus > Piliocolobus tephrosceles. The sequence continues at coordinate 50,147,098 of NC_045444.1, forward strand.
GGTTACAGTGCGTTGTGTGATGCCTGACTTCATATCTCAAATGACAGAGTTGCTCATATGTTCTCTAACAAAGTTTTTGTGGATGTCTGTGCTATATGGTTCTCTCTAAAGAACTGTCTGTCTTCTCTAAGGGCAGTACTAAAGGATTAAGCATATGGGTCAATGTATTTGTGTTTGTTTCATTTTATAACAAATTATTGCAAACTTTATGGCTTAAAGCAACACAAATATATTATCTTAGAGGTCTATATGTTAAAATTCTGACAGTGGATCCCTGGACTAAAATCAAGGTGTTGGCAAGGTTGCACTCCTTCTGAAGACTCTAGGTAAAACAAAACAAAACAAAATGTTTCCTTCCTTTTTTCAGCTTCTAGAGACATGAAGTTGAAGCCTACTTGTTACAAATACATGCAAATGCTAGGTAAATAAATAAAAGAAATGTAATTGATAGCTGAGCATGCAAAAATGAAAATGAAATCTTTACATTCCAGGAATGAAATCCAGAACTATAAGACATGAGCTATTGCTGCTACTGCTTTGAATGAGAAGAGGAGAAAGTGTTTAATTAGAACCATAAATATGAAGGAGTTGAGGTTTAATATCCTCAGAGGGAGGTAAGACAGGGCCACAGACAAAAGGGCAAAAGGAACTGAGATTTCTACGTAAAGCCAGAATCCCTAGAAAGATATACAATTCACAAAATAAATGGAGAGAAAACCCTACTCACTAAATAAGAACAACCCCATGTTTCTACCCAAGCGATAGAGATAGAGGAGGAGGTAGAAGTATCCCTAAACCAATCCAGCCCAGCAGCATGTTAAATTCTCCCACTCTGTTGATTTGTGTGTTTTTTTCTCTTTTTATATCTACACATTTTGGCTTTATATATTTGAAGCTTTATTATTAGGCACATTCATATCAAAAATTTATATATGATGTATTAATTATTTTATCATGAACTGTTTTTCTTTATCCCTAGTGACATTTCTTATCTCAAAGATTGTATTATTTGGTGTTGACATGGCTGTACCCATGTGTTTAGCTAGGATTTATTTAGTATTTCTTTTCCTTTTTTTATTTTCTGCCTTCTTTGTCTCTGAGATTTTAATTCCGTCTCTTTTAAGCAACATGTAACTGGTTGAATTTTTAATGCATTTTTTCAATTGGAATATCTAGTAGACATTTGTGTGTGAAACAAGGACACTATTACCAGGTTAAAATTCAAGCTGAAGACTGGGAGACATTATTGTCTACATGTAAAATAGACGATCTATAGAAGCCCTACAAATAAAAAGACAGACAAATATCCCATTGGGAACACAATCAAAGTAAATAAACAGATACATCAAAGATGTAATTCTAATGGCCAACAAGCAAAAATCAAGTAGCTTTAGTAGTAATCAGAGAAATGCTGATAGCGTGTTGGAAAGCATTGTGAAAATACCAAAGAAATTTGTAGATGTACATTACCTAGGAAAATAATTCTACCTCCTGTTACCCATCCTAGAAAAATTCCAATGCACTACTAAGGAAGCCTTAGGTGAAAGGGATTTTCACCATTTCATTTGTAATAGTATGATATTTGAAATAAACTTATTGTTCATTAATAGGGAAGTAGGTAAACAGAGGATCAATACATGGAATACAGTATTGAAATTATAAACACTGCACCTGAATGCATCAATACATCAACAAGGATAAATCTCACAAAATCATATTATAAATAAAGAAAAATGTTCCCAAAGCATTAGGGTCATACAGCACTATTTATGTACATTTTGAAAATGCCCAAAACATTTCTTTGTATTATTTGAAGATGCATATATATGTTATTAAAAATATGGATTTGAATACTCACCAAATTAAGGAGGCTGGTTGAATCCAGGAAAAAAATTAAGGTTGGGATTTAGCTGTAGCTACAAAATTTTATTAATTATTTTTGAGGGGGAAGAACATATCAAGAAAATATAGCAAATGAAGAGCAATTTTTAAATCTGAATGAAGTGTCCATAGAAGTAAGGATTCTTATTTTTCTTACTGTTTTGAATGTTTGAAATATTTTACAATTAAATATTTTTTAAAAAATAATTCTTGGCATTTATGGGTTTTCAGAATGAAGTACACATATAAAATGAACCAAAGATATAGATAAAAAATTAATTTCAAGTCTAACCTGAACATTTACACAGTAATGTTTACTTTTTTATTCTATTTTTATTTCTATTTTTACATTTTTGTATTCATGTCACTATCATTTGAAAGATAGCTGATGGAGAACCCATTAATGTATAGTTGTGCAAATGTACAGTTAGATATTTAAACAAATAAAACTGACTAAAAAAATGGGTTCAACTTAAAAGAAGTAAGGGCATTTGGACACTAACATTGAAAATATTGCTTTAATTAGGCAATACCTTTGTCTTAAAGATTTTTAGTCATGATATAATTTGAGCATCATTGAATAGATTCTGATTTAGGAAAATAGGAAGCCTGAAAATCTGCAGAAACAGAATTTTTTGTAAAATTAAATTCAGGTTTACTTTATCTCGTGTTTATCCTCATAAAAATTATGAAGCAACCTAAGAATATTTTCAACTGCCATTTCTTGAGAGCTAAAGAAAGACTAATCTGTAAAATATGTGTTTTATAGACTCAATAATCTCATTACTAAGTCAATATGATTACAAATATTTTATCTTCTCCTTAACAATGTTTCACTTGTTCCTTTACTTATAAGTAATCTAAATTTGGGAGAGTATTAAAAAAGAAAATGTGCTGAGGGTCTTTCCATGAGTTCTCATAGAGCACTGCACATTTCTAATCACTGCATTTACTTCACTGCAATTTCCTGTTTACTTGTGGGCGTTTGCCCTTTTCTTGGTCAATCTTTATTCCAGTGCCTAGTACTGTGCCGGTCACATAGTTTGTACTCAAATAGTCATTGATTCATTCCTTCATCTATTTATTCTCATTAGTCAGTATTCCCTATTTCTATTATCCTTTTGAACCAAGAGGGAATTCAGTACAGTGTGATATATAGAACAATAAAAATATTTTTAAGTTAATTTATGGCCCTAATTGACATATTCCTTCATTTTTTGCTTCCCATCCCCTTGTACATTCAGGTGGAATGGAATAACAAACGGAGCTCAGATTCCAAATGAAAGAAATATTAATGGAGTACACATCCGAGAACTTCCAAAAGTTCCCACTTCAGCACACACTCAGACGTACCCCTAAAGTAAAATATGGTTGTTCCTATGCCTAGAAACCCACACAAAATCCACTTCTGCTTGAAATATTCAGATTATTAATGAAGTAAGATTTTTATTTGATTTGAGTTACCTGGAATCGAGCTACGACCCTTTTCTATTTCAAATACATGGGCAAAGACTTGTACTTACTATCCACGAACGTTCTCAGTAGAGTATTTCCAGCGTCTCTGTGACAGAAGTTGCTGAGATGGCAGAAACCACGGGAATTTCTGCAGAGTAATCAGGCATAGGCCAGAGGAGTGCATTCTTTGGGAGACATCAGGAGACATGCCTCGAATAGCCAGTGCACACTTTCATATACTCAGGAGCATGAACTGTTGTAAAACTTTGGCAGGCAAGTACGCTTGAGCCTCATGGCACTTGGCCAAATGCAGCAGGATTCTGAATCAGCAACAATGTGACAAAACTTTTTTTTTTTTTTCTGATTTGGACTCTGGTGTCAAAGTCTGGACAGTCCTCTAGGATAAGGCCAGCAATTTCAGTGGCATATGTCTAAGCTAATTCTGATCTTTCAAATACCACTTAAAGTTATGAGGCAAAATCAGTAGAAATCTAACCTCTCAAGGACACATGCATAGCAAAGCAGATGGCTGGCAACAGACTGTTTAATCCCAAATCAAATAACAGAATCAGCACTTCAGGATGACTGCTTATATAGACACTTTTGTCAGATAATGTGGCTGAGAGCTACACTTCCAACACAATAAGCTCCATAAAGAGTTTGCCATACACTGATTGATCAATGGCAAATTCTTTCAGCTTATACAGCAAACAGTGAGCTGTTACGAGCATAATATACACCATCTTAAACTAACATGAATTTACATTAAAAGATAAGACATTAATCTTTTGGTATCTAACATGTTATTTGGTGTTTATTGTTTTTATTTCTTCATGTAGACTTCAGGAAGTCTGACAATGAAATTTGGAGATGGGAAATATCTTTTTTGATTTAACATCATTGAGGGAGATTTCTGTGAAGACAGCAGTGAAAATGCTTCCATGTTAGCCTGGTATAAATATACCTGGTAAAAATAATCTGTATAAATCCTCTTACAAGGGGAAATAAACCATGAATAGTGCCGATACTTGTAGGTAAAGTTTTCCTTTGGTTTCTGGCATGGTGGCGGCTGTTGGAAATTCTATCTTTTTTACTTTCAGGCAATTCCAGATTTTGCTCACCTTTTCAAAGGAAAGTTCCAAAATGTAAGCAGAGATGATACATAGAACGAGTTTTCCTAAAATATGGTCTTCATATCATTCTAAAAAAAAAGTTTAGGATCCCATGGTCAAGTAAATGTGAAAAACATTGTCTTAATAAATGCTAAACAAAATTCATGTTCCCTCAGGACTTCTCAGCACTTAGAGTAAGGTGGTACTAAGTTGACTGTTTAAGAGATAATATTATATATATATTGTATGCAGCATTTCCCAAGATTATTTGAGCACAGATTTGTGCATGCTTGTGTGTGTATATGTGTATGTGTGTAAAATAGCTGAAGAGACTAAAGTTCTGAAAAATGCACTTTTTGAAATGTTGATGATCACTTGTACCTTAACAAACAGTGGTTTTACTTTTCTATATGTTCATTTTGAAGTTAAGCCATTTTCTTTCCTGTGTTTTAGGCCTACCAATAGATACATAGACTTTATAGCAACCTAGTAGTTGAGATGGAAGAAGAAAGATATGGAGGCAAGAATGTGGAAGATTGCAATAGTTGGAGCAGAAATAAAAGAAAATAAAAGAAAGTAGATTGGGGTCTTGGTGGTAGGAACCAAAAAAGAAGAAACTGGCTTTTCAAACAATATAAAAGAAAGAAATGGCAGGACATAGAAAGGTCCTAGACACAAGGTAGAAAGAGAGATAATCAAAGATGGACTCAAGGTTGTAACCCTGGGTGATAGGAGAGTTGTCGTGCTGCTAGCAATAATGGAAAGTAGAAGGGGAAAAATGATAAGCCTGGTCTATTATTATGGCATTTTTAACTGTAGGGGCACAATAAAGTAGGTTTTTATATGTGAAGGAAAAAAATTCAAAATCAAATAACAATGTATAAAATATAAAAATATTAAACATTTCTCACTCAAGTGTCAAAACTACCCTTTAAAACAGCATTTTATTTTTAGTAACACATATATAGCTAATTGTTTTGGTAGCTGTAGCATGTGTTTTTGTGTTCTCCCTCAACACTATTCTCTGGCATTTTAGTTTCCACAATAATGTAAAGGCACACACAAATTATATACAGCATTGATTAAAGGCATATATCCTTAAAATTACATATGCTTAAATGCAAATATATGTTTTTTATATACAAAAATTACATTTGACCCACAGATGCAAATTGCCCTATCTGGGAAAGCAAAGGTGGTGTTGGGGGAAAAAAAATCTGAAAATGTAACACTGTCAAAGAGTTCTGATTCAATTTGCTAGTATAATACAGAAGAGAATGACAAATAAAATGTCTTTATTTGCTTGAAGAGCCTCTGAGGTTTTTCAATACCATTGAAATGCTGTCCTCAACTCAAGTACTTTTCATGTATCAGAGAAGTGGCAAATTTAACAAAGCCTGCATTAATGTTTTGTATTGCTATTCTAAATAAAATGCTTCAGTAAGTAAACATGAGTATTCAGTAATGCTGCAACTGGAGACAATTTAAAAAGCTCCTGTTTCATAATATATTGATAAGTAAATTATTTTAAAAGAAGCAAACAGTATTGTTGAACAGTGAAAGGCTAAACCAGTCATAAAATAGAAACTACTTGAGTACTTTTGTTTATTTTCTATGACAATACAAAAAAATGTTGGCATACATGTGTTTTGTAAACTGTAGGTATTTTGTGTAGATGATTTAATATTAAACCCATATAAAGAACAAATCTAAACTATTACTACTGGAACAATTTTCAGTAGTATCCAGAGTAATGAACCCCAAATAATAAAAAGAAAATGAAGGCAGTGTAACAAGCATTAAAAAAAAGCAAGATTTTAGACAACATAGAGATCCAAATCAGGAAATTGCATTTCATGTTAACTGCATCATTGTCATGTCTTCGATAATCAAACCTGCATGAGCAATTTACAATTTGGCTGGATATTGAAAAAATTTCAACTTGCTGTATAATAGTGGCATGGCCCATGAGTAAACAGACACTAGTTTATGTTCTTTATGTGTGGCATGCTAACAGTATGAATTTGGGCATGTTCTTTTGTCACTCTGTATCCTGGTCTCTCATTTCAAAAAGAAAAATGATGGGAAAGATAATAATGGCATTTTAATAAATGCAAAAGTTTAACCCAGTGCCTGCCATGTAATCAATATTCAACAAACATTAGATATTTTTATCATAATTGTTGTTATAAATATTATCAGAGATTTTGTCTGCTTCCAAATACAAAAATAATTCTTAATATCTGGTTCAACATATAAATCCTTAAAAATAAGCTAAAATGAAATGTTTCCATCTGAAACCCTTGGCTGGGACTTGGTAATAAGTATAGAACAGGGGATAAAATGTCAATGAACATTCATATTTTCTAAACCAGATACTAGAATATTTTTTCAGTTTTAAAATGTGGTGCTTTCAGGAGACATAAATAGAAGAGTATAATTTCTGCTTTATAGTATGTGTTCTTACTGTGCAACGCTTCAGCTCTAGCCATGCAACCAGAGATGGGTGATAATGCTCTTTTATTTTTGTATAGAAAGAGAACATGGGAAAGATAATATTTATTAGCCGCTATTTTACCAAACATCTTATATTAATTAGCTCATTTAAAGCTCTCAGTACCTCAAAAGATTATATTTTATACATGCCCCCCAAAATGTACTGATTTTATGGCTTAAGGACATAGACACTGGCCCCAGATTAACTAAAGTTTGAATACTGACTCTAACATTTGCCCACTGAGTAATCTAGGGCAAGTTATTTAATGTCTCTGAAAATAGGAAGCATAACAATTCTGGTCACATCCATTTTATTTGTGTGTGTGTGTGTGTGCACGCACACACAGGCATACATATAACTTAATCTATAATAAAAGGTTTAGAATAGTGTCCAGAAGTCAGTAAGTTATCAGTATATAATGGCCAACACTTGTAGAGCACTCACTCAAGGTCACTCAGCTAGTAAGTATTAGAATAAGAGTCCCAACCTTTGTCAAAATAGGCAATTGTAAAATATCTGACTGATGGAGTTTCTCTTAGCTTTGCTGCTTCCCACACCTACAGTTTCTATGGGCCTCAACTATTTCATGTATGAAGTAAGCAGATTCTAACATCAGATATGGTAGTCATGGCACTCCCCATCTAACCTGCCTCCTGCTTACCTCACACCTTGCCAAAAATGTTAATAAATAGCTTTAATCTATAGAGACACTTTGTTGATCTTGAACTGGGTCTCCAAATACTTATCAGATCAGTCCACTAGGCAGCTACTAACCATCAACCCAACAAACACTCACTAAGTGCAAATCTCTGGCATTCTTTCCTTCTATATAAACTTCTTATTTTAGACCAGTTTAATATTTACAGAAATAAAATTACAGATAGTACACAGTGTTCCCATATAACCCATAACTGCTTGTTCCTATTAACATAGTACATTATTATGCTACATTTGTTACAAGTAATGAACAAATATTGATGCATTGTTATTAACTAAAGCCTATAATTAATTCAGAATTCCATATACTTTATCTAACATCCCTTTTCTGATCTCAGAACCAATCCAGAATACCACATTACATTTAATTGTCATGTCTTCTTAGGCTCCTCTTGGCTGTGAGAGTTTCTCAGACTTTTTTTGTTTATGATGACCCAGGAAGTTTTGAAGAATGCCAGTCAAGTGTTTGTAGAACAACCCTGAATTAGAATTCGTCTGATGTTTTCCTCACAATTACACTGGAGTTTGTGTTGGAGGGAGAAAGACCATAGAAGTGAGTGTCATTTTAATGACATCATATCAGGAGTAGATATTATCAGCATGATTTATTTCTGTTGATATTAATCTTGATTAGCTGGCTGAGGTAGTGTTTGTCAGGTTTCTCCACTGTAAAATTATTTTTCTTTTACCCTTTCTGCACTCAATTCTTTGAAATGAAATCACTATGCACAGCCCACATTAAAAGAATGGGGAGTTATGCTTCACTTCCTTGAAGGCAACAATTTAATACATAAATTACTTGAAGTTTTTCTGCATGGGGGATTTAGCTATTCTCCTGCATTTATTTATTTATTTATTTATTTAAGCATTTATTTATTTAAGCATTTATTTAAGCATTTATTTAAGCATTTATTTATATCAGCATAAACTCATGGATATTTATTTTATACTTTGAGTTACAATCTAATACTACTTTATTCTTAGCTGAAATTAGATTAAATTTGGCCTTTGGGAACTCTTTCAGCTGGTTTCCATATCCTTTTGATATATACCCATCATTCAGTGGGTTTTGGGTTTTTTGTTTTTGTTTTTCGTTTTGCACTTCTTTACTTTCTTTAACTACAAATTTTTCCAGGCTGAATTTGCATATATCATGTTGCAGTCCTAGAATCAACCATTTCTCCAAAAACTCAGAATCATTTTACTGGAAATTAGTACCAGAAACCAAGATCTGGGTGCCGGGTATACTCACTGATACTGAGGTGTCATCTCCTCTAGTTCCTCTCAGTTAACAGGCCAAGAAATGTGTATCTAACCAATGTATACATGAATATCTATAGATTCTTCTATGTGTAATGATCTGTATCTACAGTAACCTCAATATGAGTTCACATTGATGTTCTAACTCTAATTCATTACCATATGGATATTCCAGACTTCTTCCTTTCATTATCTGTAACCTCCCATTAAAACAGTGAGAAATCTGGTGGCCACTTGTTTCTGAAATTTTTAATTCCAGTATATATTGATAGTGGTTTCAGAATTGTTGACCTGTATCTGCATAGGAGACAAATGCTTTAGAGTTCACTGAGCCTCTTGGTTATTTATTTTAATGTATTTCATCAATTTTGGGAAGTATTCAGCTATTATTTCTTCAAGTATTCGCTCTGTCTCTTTCTCTCTCCTTCTTCTGGGATTTCCAAAATGTATATGTTGGTAGGCTTGATGGTGTCCCACAGGTTCCTTAGGCTCTGTTCATCTTTCTTAGATAATTTTTTTCTGTTACTCAGACTCAATACTTTCCATCATCCTATCTTCAAGTTCACTGATTCTTTCTTCTGCCTGCACAAATCTGTCTTTGATCCCTCTAGTGAATTATTCATTTCACGTTTTGTACTTTTCAGCTCCAGATTTCATCTTGGTATCTTTTTAAGTTTTCTTGTTTTAATTGATTTTTTTGTTATTTTGATGAATTTAGGGGTATAAGTGCAGTTGTGTAACATGGATATATTGCATAGTAGTTAATGTTTGGCTTTTAGTGTACCATCATCAGAATAATACCCAATAGGTGATATTTGATCCCTCCATGCCTCTCAGCTTCTCATCATTTGGAGTCTCCAGTGTCTATTATTCCACTCCGTGTAACTGTGTGTACCCACTATTTAGCTCTCAGTTATAAGTGAGAACATGTGGTTTTTAACTTTCTGTTTCTGAATCGTTTTACTTAGGATAATGGCCTCTGATTCCATCCATGTTCC
>NC_045444.1:50157027-50240328 GCF_002776525.5 Piliocolobus tephrosceles
TGAATCGTTTTACTTAGGATAATGGCCTCTGATTCCATCCATGTTCCTGCAAAATACATGATTTCATTCTTTTTTTATGGCTGAGCAGTGGTCCATGGTGTATACATACCACATTTCAACTCAATCATCGGTTGATGGGTTAACCCAATCATCAACACTTAGGTTGATTCCATGACTTTCTTTCCTTTGGATAGATTCCAAGGGGGAATTTCTGGGTTGAATGGTAGTTCTATTTTTAGTTATTTGGGAAATTCTATTTATTGAAGTGTGTAGAGAATAGTCTAGAAACTTAATGAGATGGCCTTAGAAAATTTCTATTGTCTGAAAGTATTTTAAAAGGTTAGATTTATAATCAGGATATATGCTATTCAGGCAGAATATGTGCCTAAGGAATTTTATTATTATTGAAATCTGAGTCTAGAAAAATAATGGGAGACATCAAGAACAAGAAGACAGGATTGATTATTTGACGTTTTAAAATGTATTTAGAAATTGTTTACTAGGAGTTTGAAGCACTCCTGAGTATTTTCAATTATTCTAAATTGGTATCTAAAAAGTAGAATTGAAATAGGTGCTTTTAAGTTCAAAAATATTTAAAAGAGGAAACATAATTATATCTGTTGCACTTATGATCAATGTTTATAACGTAATAATAATGTGAACATGAGTACTAATACAATGAAAATGTGATATAAATTCATGGGGAAACTGGAGTGACAGAAAGTGTGTGTGTATGTGTGTTCGCATGTGTGTATGTGTCTATATATTTATTATGAGATGGTGATAGAGAGGTAAGTTCTCATCTCTCTTACCACGAAATTTTAGAAATTTTCTAAAAACAGATAAAATCAAGAAATCAAAAGAGTTATTATCCAGAAATATGAACATAAATTTCAAAGAAACTTCTAGAATGTTTCTAAGCGTCTGCCTCTGTAGAGTTTAAGGATTTTGTGTGTGTATGTTTTTTTCTTTTTTTTTTGAGACAGAGTCTCGCTCTATCGCCCAGGCTGGAGTGCAGTGGCCAGATCTTGGCTCACTGCAAGCTCTGCCTCCCAGGTTAATGCCATTCTCCTGCCTCAGCCTCCCCAGTAGCTGGGACTACAGGCGCCCGCCACCTCGCCCGGCTAGTTTTTTTTTGTGTGTGTGTATTTTTTAGTAGAGACAGGGTTTCACCGGGTTAGCCAGGATGGTCTCGATCCCCTGACCTCATGATCCGCCCGTCTTGGCCTCCCAAAGTGCTGGGATTACAGGCTTGAGCCACCACTCCCGGCCTGTGTGTGTATGTTTATATGCAACTTGCATACACACACAACACACAAACCCATGCATATATACATATATCTGTTAGTAGAATTCAGTTTTTAAAATATCATATATTATTTTGATATAAAATTAATTTTTTATTGTTTTCCTTCTGCAATGTACTAAATATTTATATTTTGAAGCATTTTATCTTTTCTATTTGAGTTGACTATCCTATATGTTCTATGTAGGTGAACACAGATTTATCTTAATGCTTAGCTTGCAGGAGAGTTATATGAATCTATAATACAGTAATTTTCTCTCTACTTCTGGCCCTGTAATTTATATGTATAATGTTGTAGGCACACCTTCACAATGCTTCCTGTATACCTGAACTGCTACGACAAATGTGCCATTTTTCTCCTTTTTCATCAGTTCTCTCTTGTGTCTTGTCAGCTGAAGTCCAGGAAGAGACTGACCATGCAGTTGGCAGACACTGGAGGCCCTGCATGCAGGACAGGAGCCACATGCGCTACACGGATGCCATGGTGCACGAGGTCCAGAGACACACCCCACCAATGTGCCCCATGCACTGACTTCTGACATTAAGAAACTACCTCCTCCCCAAGATAAGCTTGTTTCTCCTACACTGTGCCTCCATGCTCTTGATATCCCCAAATGTATAGTATTGTTTCAATTCTCTAGCAACATAAGATGAGAGAAATGCAGAACTCACAGGTGTGGCGGCTTGATGGACTCTGCTGTTTCCAGTTTGGGGCTCTAAAGCTTTATAACAGGTTTTAGTATCTGACAACGTGTGTCTTTCCATTTTTTTCCATTTCTTTAATAATAGTTTGGCTACTCTTAATTGTTTAAATTTCCTTTTACTATTTTTTTAAAAAACAGTGTCTCACTCTGTTGCCCCGGTTGGACTGCAGTGGTGTCATCAAAGCTCAATGCAGCCTTGAACTCCTGAACTCAACCATCCTTCCCACCTCAGCCTCCCGAGTAGCTGGGACTATAAGCATATGCTACTCTGACTGGTGAATTTTTAAAAAATTTTGTAGAGACAAGAGTTTTGGCTGTGTTGTCCAGGCTGGTGTCAAACTCCTGGCCCCAAGTGTTCCTCCTGCCTCAGCCTCCCAAAGTGCTGGGATTATAACATAAAGGTGTGAGCCACTGCACCCGGACTATGTGTTCACATTTCCAAATAAATGTTGAAAGTATTATTTTGTCAATTTCCCAAACACTGTGCTAGAATTTTTGTCAGGGTGACATTCGATCTATAGATCAATTTGGAAATAATTGATGTCTTCAAATGTTGAATCTTTCAATTCATGGATATGATTATGCCCTTAATTTATTTGGGCTTTCTTCTGATTTTTCATTAATATTTTGTTTTCAGTGCAATGGCTTGCAGGTGGACTACATTTTTTTCCTAAATGATACTTTCGATGTTACTGTAAATTGTGTGTGTGTGTGCGTATGTGTGCGTTAAGATGAGGTCTTCCTATGTTGCTCAGGCTGGTCTCCCAGGCTCAAGATATCCTTCCTCCTCAGCCTTCTAAAAAGCTAGGATTATAGATGTGTCCCACTGTGCCCAACTTTTAAATAGTATACTTTTAAAAATGCCTTTGTTATTTCTTTGTTTTTGATACATGGAAATATAATTGACTTTATTAGTTTGATGACTTTAGCAAATTTGCTAAATTTACTTATCATTGTTTATTATTTCTATGTAGATTTATTAGTAATTTCTATGTACAATTCTGGGATCTGATTTAATTAATATTTATTTTTCTTATTTTCCAATTCTTATAACTTAATTTTCCCTTTATTGCATCATTTCACTGGTAAAGATTTCCAGGACAGCATTGAATAGATCATGATAGCAGGCATTCTTTTTCTTTTTTTTTTTTCTGAGACAGGGTCTCACGCTGTCACTCAGGCTGGAGTGCAGTGGTGGAACGTTGGCTCACTGCAACCTCCACCTCCTAGTCTCAAGCAATCCTCCCGCCCCAGCCCCAGAGTAGCTGTGACTTAACAGGCTTATGCCACCACCCCCAGCTAATTTTTTATATTTCCTGTAGAGACAGAGTTTCACCATCTTGCCCAGGCTGATCAAGAACTCCTGGATTCTGTTCCATATCTGATTTCCAAGACGGTGGAGGTTTAACATCTCACCATTGAGAAGGTTTTTTTGTTTTGTGTTGTTGTTGTTGTTGTTGTTGCTGCTGCTGTTGTTTTCTTTTGAGACGGAATCTCACTCTGTCGCCCAGGCTGGAGTGCAGGGGCGCCATCTCGGCTCACTGCAAGCTCCGCCTCCCGGGTTTACGCCATTCTCCTGCCTCAGCCTCCCCGGTAGCTGGGACTACAGGCGCTTGCCACCTCGCCCCGCTACGTTTTTGTATTTTTAGTAGAGACGGGGTTTCACCCAGCATCCAGGATGGTCTCGATCCACTGACCTCGGGATCCGTCCACCGACCTCGGGATCCGTCCACCTTGGCCTCCCAAAATGCTGGGATTACAGGCGTGAGCCACTGCGCCCAGCCGAGAAGGATGTTTAACTTACATTTTTGTGATTATTTTTATCAGATTAAGGAAGGTTGCCCTCTTTTCATAATTTTTAAGAGTTTTGGTCATGAATGTGTGTACAATTTGATGAAATGGACTCTCTGCATCTAAGATATGGCCATATATTTTGGCCTGCCTCTCTATATGTAGTGTATATTGATTAAAATGCACACACCGATATACACAGCTAGATTTTATTTGCTCTGTTTTGTTCATTTATATTTGTAAGATATATTGGTAATTTTTCTTCCTCAAAATTTTCTTGTCAGATTTCTGATATTGAGGTAATGTTGACTTTGTAAAATAATGTTTCCTACTGTGGTTATTTTTATCACCTTTTCCCAGTTATCTATTCTTTTTGTGTCCATTTAGTTCTGTCGTTGTAGTACCTAATAAGATTTGATTAAGTGCCAGTTACTGTATATGGAAAAAAGCAGTGTCAGATACGGTTGATCTTCCAGAAAGGGGTCATCCTTCCCTCACTGGGCAAATAAAATTATTTAACACCTACTACATCCTTTCAAAGTTGGATATGAACACAGTCAAAAATTAACTGCAGCTGTCAGCTGAGCTCTATGAGGTCCTCCCATCTTTAGAATCCTGAGAACAATACATGCTTCAGCAGCCTTCCAATGCCTCCTAACTCATGATTTCTGTGTTTATTCATACTTTTTAGTTGCTATGCTATTATACAAGCTACTCTATTCCACTTGAAGTAATCACGTATTACTATTTTTTAAAAAATAATATAACTAAACATTTAACTTTGAGGGAAAAAAGGATTGCAGTTTGTTAAGGTTGAATTTACTACTGCTCTCTTCCAGGGAAGAAGCAGTTCTGAGTATCTGCCATGTGAAAGCCGCTAGCCACAGCTGCGTATTGAGCAATTGCAATTTGATAAATACGAATGAAGAATTTAAACTTTGTTTACTTTTAACTACTTTAAATTTAAACATAAATAAATATGGATCACTTATGGCTACTATGCTGGACAATAAAATGTAAGGGGTTTCTCTTTTCCCCTCATAATACAGGGTTAAAAATCTCTCATTCTCAATGATACAGTACTAAAAGCCTGACTAAAAACAACTTAAGTTGGATATAATTTCATTTGGGCACTAAAACTTTACTTGAATTAAGTAAATATATTTGTATCCCTTATTTGTCACCCATTGTGTAGATATTAAATATTAATGTTTTGCTAAATAAATTTCAATATGTCTGATTATATGACACCCCCTACATTATTGGGAGCATTATAAAATCTACAACAACCACATCATAATCTTTCTAAAATTAATATGTGTATAGATATATAGTACACATATATGCAAATGCATATATATCTACATTTTAATCTGTATATTTATCTAGATTTATCTATCATTTATCTACCCACCTATATAATCTGAACTGCCATATTGTTTTCCATAGAGGTTGTACTAATTTACAGTGTATGAGTGTTCCCTTTCCTCCACATCCTCACTATAGCTTTTGCTTTTTGATGTTTTAATAATAGCCATTGTGACTAATGTGAGATGGGATCTCATTGTGGTTTTAATTTGCATTTCTCTGATGACTAGTGATGTTGAGCATTTTTTATGGTTTTTGGCCACATGGATGTCTTCTTTTGAAAATGTCAGTTTATGTCATTTGCTCACTTTTTATGTCATTTGCTCACTTTCATACGTTTTTTCCTTGTTGAGTTGATTTCCTTGTAGATACTGAATATTAGCCCTTTGTTGGATGCATTGTTTGCAAATGTTTTTTCCCATTCTGTATGTTTTCCGTTTACTATGTTAATTATTTCTTTTGCTGTGAAGAAGCTTTTTCGTTTAATTCAGTCTAATTTGTTTATTTTTGTTTTGTAGCATTTCCTTTTGGTGGCTTCTTCATAAATTAATTGTCTAGACCAATGTCCAGAAGATATTTTCTTAGGTTTTCTTCTACGAGTTTTATAGTTTCACATCTGACATTTAAGTATTTAATCCATCTTGAGTTAATTTTCGTATATGCTGAGAGACAGGTGTCCTGTTTCCTTCTTCTGCATATGGCTCTCCAATTATTCCAGCACCATTTATTGAAGAGAGTGTCCTTTTCCCACTGTATATTTTTGCTGACTTTGTGAAAATCGGTTGCAGGTAGGTGGCTTTATTGCTGATATATGTGTCAATTCTGTTCCATATTGATCTATGTGTCTATTTTTATCTTGGTACCATGCTGTTTTGGTTACTATAGCCTTTTAGTGTAATTTGAAGTCAGGTAATATACAGCCTCCAGCATTATTGTTTTTGCTCAGGATTGCTTTGGTTATTTGGGCTCTTTTTGGATCCATATTAATTTTAGGATCTTTTAAAAATTTTGTGAAAAATGACATTGGTAGTCTGATAGGAGTTACATTGACTCAGTAGATTGCTTTGGGCAATGTGGTCACTTTATTGTTTGTTTATTTTAACGCTATTGATTCTTCTAATCCCTGAGCATGGAATGTTTTTCCATTTGTTTCTGTTATATACTATTTCTCTTAGCAGTGTTTTGTAGTTATTGGAGAAGATCTTTCACCTCCTTGGTAAAATGTATTCCTAAGTTTTTTTTTGTAGCTATTGTAAATGAGATTGAGTTCTTGATTTGATTCTCACCATAATTGTTATTGGTGTTTAGGAATGTTACTGATTTTTGTATTTTAATTTTGTATCCTGAAACTTTATTGAAGGTATTCGTCAAACCTAGAAGTCTTTTGCAAGAGTCTTTATGGTGTTGTAAGTATAGGATTTGTCATCAAGGAACAGAAGTAATTTGAATTCCTCTTTTCCAATTTGATGTTTTTTGTTTTTCACTTGCCTGATTGCTCTGGCTATGACTTCTAGTACTATGTTGAATAGGATGGTGACAGTGAGCATTCTTGTCTTGTTCTGGTTCTTAGGGGGAATGCTTCCAACTCTTCCCCATTCTGCAGTTGTAGGTTAGAATGATCTATAAATATCTTTTAGGTCCATTTGGTCTACAGTTTAATTTACATCTAGACTTTCTTTTAATTTCCTGCCTCAGTGATTTGTCTAGTGTTGTCAATGGAATATTGAAGACTCCCACTATTATTGTATTTGTATTTATCTCTTTTCTTAGTAATATTCTTTTCATGAATTTCAGTGCACTCCAATGTTAGTTGCATATGTGTTTAGAATTGTTATATCTTCTTGTTGAATTGATTCTTTCATCATTATATAATGACTTTCTTTGTCTTTTTAAGTTGTTGTTGATTGAAATCTATTTAACCTGATATATGTATAGCTCCTCCTGTTTGCTTTTGTTTTCTGACTGCACAGAATATATTTTTTCACTCCTTTACTTTGAGTTTGTAAATGTCTTCACCAGTTAGGTGGGTTTCTTATAAGCTGCATATGGTTGGATCTTGTTTTATTATCCATTCCATCAGCCTGTGTCTTTTAAGTGGAGCATTTAATTCATTTACATTTAAAGTTAGGATTGATGTGTGATATTTTTCCTGTCATGGTATTAATTATTACGTAGTTGCTTTGCAGTCTCAGTTGCCTAATTGTTTTATAAGACCTATCAGTTTTATACTTTCATGTGTTTGTGTGATGATAAGTACCATCTTTTGGTATCCATGTTTATAACTCCTTTGACCATTTCTTGTAGCCCTGGTATAGTGGTGATAAACTCCCTTAGTGTTTTCTGGGAAAGATTTTATTCCTCCTTGATTTACAAAGCTTAGTTTTGCAGGACACAGTGTTTTTAGCTGGGATTTTGTTTTTCCTTGAGAAAACCCCTGCCTCTTTCAGCTTATAAGGTTTCAGCTAAGAAGTCCACTGTTAGTCTGATGGATTTCCTTTATAGCTTATTACATGCTTCTTTCTCCCTTGCCATTTTAAGATTGTTTTCCCTTATATTGACTTTGGATACTGTGATGGCTCTATGTCTTCTTGCTATGAATCTCTGGACTTCCTTTATCTGGATGTCTAGTTGTCTAGAAAGACCAGGGAAGTTTTCCTAAATTTTTCCTTCAAATGGGTTTCCCTTGCTTTTCACTTTTTCTTCTTATCACTCTGGAATACCTATCACTTACAGGTTTGGATGCTTTACATAGTCCCATATCTCTCAAATGCTTTGTTCATTTTATGAAATTATTTTTTTCTTTATTTTTGTCTGACTGGATTAACTTGAAACACTTGTCTTCCAGATCTGAAATTCTTTCTTCTACTTGGTCAAGCCTACTGTTGAAGGTGTAAATTGTATTTTGTAATTCCTTCAGTAAATTCTTTATTTCCGGAAGTTCTGTTTGCTTTTTAAAAAATAATATCTATCTCTTTTTCATATTTTGAATTTTTCCTGATTTCTTTGTGTTAATTTTTAACTTTCTCTTGGATATCATTTTGGTTTTTAAAAATCAGTATTTTGAATCCTTTATCTGGTATGTCAAAAAATTCATTTGGGTTAGAATCTATTGCTGGAGAGTTAATGCGGTCCTCTGGAAATGTTGTAACACTTTATTTTTTGCATACATTCAGAATTGTTTATCTGGTTTCTTTTCATCTGGATAAGCTCTCTCTCCTTCTTATTTCTGAATTTATTTTTATTTGGATGGGAGTTTTTCCCCTCTTAAGGATGTGACTGCAATGTGTTTTGTGTACAGTTATTTGGATTTTGCTCTGGGTGCTCTCAGTGGCAAAGTTTCCATATAGGTTCTTTAGTTATATATAGCCTTTTCTGGTGGTTTTCTCAGATGCTGATTGTAATAGATACTGGGCATGTGAGCAAGCTCACTGCCTCCTGCACAGCAAGTTTGTTGGAGGTCTCAGGAAGCTTAACTTGTTCCCCAGTGCTATGCACTTGTACCAGTAGATTTTTCTGTTGGGTTTCACAGTTCATTCTCTAGGCCAGTGGGTGGCATTTATGGATAAGAGCCAGCTGTAGCTAACACAGATGGATATATGCTTTATCTTTGTTTATCATGAGATGCTCTCTGATGTCTCAGGTCATGGGTTATCCTGCGGAATACACACTGGTCTGAGCTCCCTGCTCAGTTCCAGAGTAAGGGACCAAGCTAGGTGGAGCCAGATTAGGTAGGCCTGCCTCTGTGTCCCCCAGTGGCAGGCGTAAGCACTGGCTCTAAAGGGAGTCCACGAGGCAGCCTGCAAGCACCTGGGGATGTGGTTAGGCATGGAGTGGAGAAACGTCTTCTGCCACAAGTTCTCTGCCCAGGAAGCGAGGGAAGCCTAGACTTGTAATCTAGAAAAGTATGTGCTCCAGATTCCTGGAAATACGTCTGAGAGGAGGTGCTGCTGCACCAAGATTTCTGGACCCAAGGGTGCTGTGAATCAGGCCTCTAATCCAGGTGAACAAGTGTGCTGAATGCTTGAAGCTATGCCCAGGTATGGAGCAGAGAGGGTGCCACTTCATGGAGACCTCTCTGCACAGGAATAGAGGGGTGACTCAGGTCCCTAGTATAGCAGGCAGGTACACTGAATGGTTGCATTTTGCCTGGACATGAAGCAGAAGCAGAGAGGTTGCTGCTATACCAAGTTCTTTGCAAGGAAAGGGAGGTATGTCCCGCAGTCTCAATCCAATGTGCAGAGGTAAGATCTGCCTCCCTCCCACTCCTTGAAACTGATGGGACACACTCCCTTGACTGACCAAGGGAGCAGGCTGGGGCGCTCAGCAATGAAATGCAGGCCAGCACCATCCCACAAAGCTATTTCTGCTGAAACCATGGCTTCAGCAACTTTTCTCTCATTCACTCCAGCTACTGGAGAGAGCCCAATTCCAACTCCTACTGCTAAGGTGCACTCCAGACTTGCCACTGTACTCTGGCTGTGGGAATCCTTCTCCCACTCTGGAATAAGCACTCCAATCTCCTGCCAGAGACTGAAAGGCCAGTAGCAGCCACTGCTGTTTAGTCACCAAACAATGGCTGACTTTGTATGAACCTGGATTGCAAATGGTATACTTTTCTCAGTCCTGGGTCTGGGAAAATGCCTGCAGCTTTTCCTGGTTTCTTTCCATCTCCATTTCTCCCAGTCTCTCCCCAAGTTAGCTGCAGGGGTTGGGAGAAACAAGATGCCCTCCCGTGGCCTTGGTGGCATGGATCCCCAGTGGAAAAGTGAACCATAGAGGGAGAATCTGCCTCCCTCATATACTGGAGCTTCAATTACTTTTATCAGCTGAATGCCATCATTCATCCTGCTTGTAAACCTTGTCCCTGAGATCTGGGTGTCCTTCACATTTTGAGTGAGTTCCCATACTTCTTCTTGAATAAAAGCTCACAGTGTCAATCTTAGCACACCATTTTTCTATTTCCAAGTGGACAAAGGCACAATAAAAATCTCTAGTCTGCCATCTTAGAAAATTTTTTTTTACTTTTTCTGTCTCTGTATTGATATTTCCATTCTGTTCATACATTGTTTTCTTGACCTTCTTCACATCTTTTTTTAACTCCTTGAGCATCTTTAATACAGGTGTTTTAAACTTTTTGTTCAATAGATCTGCCATCAGAATTTTTTCAGGGACAGGTTTTGTTGATGTACTTTTTTATATGAGCCATACTTTCTTGTTTCTTTGTAGGCTTTGTGATGTTTTGTTGAAAACTGAATCTAATAATGTGGTAACTCTGGAAATCAGATTCCCCTCCTTCCCCTAGGGTTTTCTGTTTTTCTGTTGTTGTTTATTTTTTGCTTATTTTATATATTTTTAATTGCTATAGGCTGTCTTTGTGTGAAAAAAAAAATGTCTTCAAGTTGTAAATCTAAAGACTTTCAGGTCTTCTCTGAGCCTTTCCCTGGGCATGTACGGTCACTTTTTAATATTCCCTGTATAAGCAGTTGTTTTTGAATGTCCTTATCTTCAACGCTTGGCTCCCAAAAGGGGCAAAAGATAAAAACAAAACAGTGGAGGGTGTTGGCAGTTAAGGTCCTTTGGAAATCACTTCATACGGAAGGAGTAGGTCTTATAGCAATGGGAGGAGGTGCAACAACAATGACCACCTACCTCTTTGCCTGTACCTCTGTGATCAAAAAGCAGAAATCAGTGACCAGAGCACAGAGATCTGCTATTCGGAGGACACAGTACTTTCTTTTGCCCACCCTGGCTCCCACAAGCTGTGCGCAGCTTGCTCTGGAAGGTGTGCTCAGTTGCCTGCCACAGGGCTGGGGATGGGAGATGCTAAAAACTGAGTTGACTGAAAGTAACTGCAGTTTACCACCCAAGCCTTGCCCTGGAAGTTGCAACTCTTTAATAGACTCCAGAGTTTCAAAGTAGCTACATCAGACAGATTCTACCAGTGTAATAGTTATCCAGGTGGGGACAAGCATCGCTGGTGTTTTCTACTTTGCCATATTCTCAGAACCCCTCTCCAGGGTTTTTGTTGTTGTTGGGTTTTGTTTTTGGTTTTGGTTTTGGTTTTTTTTTTTTTTTTTATCAATTTTTTTTTTTAAATTTCTACATAGACAATCAAACAAAGACAGGTTCATCCCTTCCTCACCGATCTGTTTACATTTTCTTTTCCTGTCTTGTTTATTGGACAAGAAGAAATTGAAGTATGATGCAGAATAAGAATGGTGATAGAAAACATCCTTACCTCGTCCTTGATCACAGAGGAGAGTATACTGTTTCTCACTATTAAATATGATGTTAGAGTGAGATTTTCATGTTTTTTTTTTTTAAATGAAGTTGAGGAATTTTCCTGAGAATTTTTATTATGAGTGGGTAATAATTTTTTTCAAATGTTCCTTTTCATCAATTTACATGATTATATGATTTTCTTTCTTAGCTTTCTGATGTTATAGATAATACAGATTGATTTTCAAATGTTGAACCAGTCATGTGCAACTAGAGTAAGTCTCATTTGGTCATGGTGTATAATTTTTAGTATAAAATTTTTAATTTCATTTGTTCATATTTTGATAAAAATTATACATTTCTATTCATGTTAAACACTATTCTAAAGTTTGCTTTCTTCCAATGTCTTTCCCTAGTTTTGGTATTAAGGCAATGATGGCCTAATAAAATAAGTTAGGAAATATTCCTTCTGCTTCTGTTTTCTGGAAAACATTGTAAATCATTGGTATAATTTCTTTTTTAAATATTTGCTAGAAATTTCAGGAAATGATCAGGGCCTAATGATTTCTTATTTGGAAGAATATTATTAAATATTGACTTAATATCTTTAATAGATATAGGCCTATTTAGATTATCTATTTCTTCTTGTGTGATATTAGGTAGTTTCCTCCTTAAGGAATTGATCCATTTCATTTAGTTATCATGGAGTTGTTCAAAATATCAACTTACTATCCTTTAATTCTCATAGAATCCATAGAGATGACATCACTTTTATTTATGACATTAGTAAATTGTGTCTAATCTGTTTTTACCTTGATTTACCTGTTTTTACCTTGATTCAGTTGACTAGAAGTTATATATATGTGCACATATATGTAAAATATATATAAGTATATAATATATAATATGTATATATAAATGTATATCTAATTTTTCTGCAAAATAGCAGGCTTTGGTTTTGTTGACTAACTTTCTTACTTTCCTGTTTTCAACTCATTGCTGTTCTAAATGTTATCATTTCTTTTCATCTGCTTGATTTAGGCTTCAAGTATTCTTCTTACTCTAGCTGCCTAAGATGCAAACACAGGATATTGACTTTAGAGTTTTATTCTTTTCTAATATAAAAATTTAATGCTATGAATTATCTCTAAGCACCCCACAAATTTGATAAATTGTATTTACATTTAGTTCAAAATATTTCTTTAATATCTCTTAAGACTTCTTGCTTGGCCCATGTATCGTTAAGAAGTATGTTGTTTGTTAGTATTTAGGAACTTTTTTCCTGCTTTTTCTGTCGTTAATTTCTAGTTTAATTCCATTGTGTTCTGTGAAAATACTTTTTATCATTTCTATTCTTCTGCAGTTAAACAGTTGCCTTCAATGATCTAGAATGTGGTCTATCTTGCTGAATATTTTATGTGAACCTCATAAAATGTATATTCTGCTATTGTTGGATGGAATATTTCATAAAAGATAATTTTTTTAAATAAACTAAAAGTCAATTGGATCAAATTCATTGATAGTGCTGTTCAGGTCAACAATATCCTTCCTGATTTATTGCCACCTAGATTGATCAAATGCCAATAGAGGGGTCTCCAACTACAATTACAGATTTATCTATTTTTCCTTTCGTTCCATTAGTTTTTGTCTCATGTGGCATAATGCTCTATTGTTAGATGTATACTTATTGAGGACTATTATTCCTCCTTGAAGAATGAACCCCTTCATCATTGTGTAATTCTCCTCTTCATTCCTAATAGTTTTCCTTGGTTAGAGGCTGCTTTGTCTGAAATAAATATTGCTACTTCAGTTTAATTTTGACTAGTGTCAGCATTGAATATTTCCTCCATTCCTTTGCTTTTAACATTTGCCGTATTTATGTGTAGAGTGGGCTTCTTATAAAAATATATATTTGGATTTGTTTTGCATTCATTATGATAATCTCTGTATTGCTAATTTATTCATTAAGATCATTAACATTTAAAATGATTGTTGGTATAGTTAGTTTAACATCAACACTGTTGGTAACTGTTGTCTTCATTGTACTTATTCTTTCTTATTTTTCCCTTCACTTCCTGCCTTCTCTAGTTTTAAGTGAGCATTTTAACTCCTAATATTTAACACTTAACTTTAACAAACATTTACGTCTTAACATATTTATTATACTTGTTTCTGATTTTTTTAATTTCTCTAAGTTTCCAATGTACGTTTTACCCCAATTTAAGTCTACCTTCAATTAAACCTATACCACTTTACCTGTAGTATAGGTTCACAATATTTCTAATTTCTTCCTGTCATTCCTTATGACATTTCTGTCATTCATTTCATGCATATATATTCTATAATCACCCAATATGTTATTCTATTTTTACTTTAGCAATTACCTTTTAGATCAATTAAGAATAGAAAAAGAATTGCTACATTTAATTATTCATTTTCTGATACTTTTCTATATGTGGATCTGAGTTTCTGATCCACATCATTTTTTTTTCCCCTGAAGAACTCTTAATAATTATTTGTATGGCGGATATGCTGCCATACTAAATACTAAATTTCTTTAGTTTTGTTTGTCAGAGAAAGACTTATATGTACTTTACTTTTGAAGGTCAATTTTGCTAGATAGAAAATTCAAGGTTAATGAATTTTTCTTTCAACACTTTAAATATTTAAATTTACTTTCTTCTTACTTGGCTGGTTTCTGATGAGCTCACTGTAATTATTATTCTTGTTCCTCCATAGGAACAAGGTGGGTTTTTCCCCGATCTGACTTCTTTCAAGGTTTTCTCTTTGTCTTTGCTTTGCTGTAGTTTGAGTGAAAGATGTCTTGCTGTGATTTGGGGGTACTTATGCCCTCTGGTGTTCTCTGAACTTCCTGGATCTTTAGCTCCATGTCAGCAATTAATTTTGGAAAATTATTGGCTGAATTCACTTATATTTTTTTCTGCTTTGTTCTTTCTTTATTTTTCTTCTAGCGTTTTAATTACATGTATGTTATACTTTAGAAAATTTTCCCACAATTCTTAAAGGTTCTGTTATTTATTGTTATCATTGTTATGCTATTTTTCTCTTTGCATTTTAGACTGAGAAGTTTCTATTGACCCGTCTTTAAGCAGGCTGATTATTTGCTCAGCTGTATCAAGTCTACTGATAAATCCATCAAAGACACTTTCATTTATGTTACAGTGTTTTTGTTTCTAACATTCAAAAAAAGTTTTCTTAGAGTTCCTTTTTTCTTTCATTACTCGTTTATTCTCACATCTTCTCTATTTTTTCATTAGATCACTTAACATGGCAATCATAGTTATTTTAAATTTCTTCTGTGATATGCTTAATGTTTACTGCAGATATTGGTGCCAAAAAACTTTAAATCCCTTGAGTGTCCTTGTTTTTTTCTTTCTTGTCTCTGGGCTTCCCCAAGTATTCCTTCTCAAAGAAAGTCTGTGTCTTACAGCTGCTTTATCCAGTATTATACTGGAACCATTTCAGTATGATGGTAAGGTGGGCGGAAAGGAGGAATGTTGTGTAATTTTCTGATTAAATCTAAGTCTTTTAGTAGATCTCTATCTTGGGGCTATTATTTTCACAAATGTTTCTCCAGTAGTATAGCTTCTTTTTCTTTACTCCATCATTCTCAGGGTATTTCCTTGACGTCCTGACACTTATTATTTACTTCTTCCTTAGTCAAGAAGGGAAGACAAGAATGGAATGCGGTGTGAGAAATGCCCTTCTCCTATCTGTAGTAATGCTCTGGTACAGTCATTTTCCTTGAAGATTAGTCCTTTATTATGTAGGATCTCCAAGATGTATTTCACAATTATTACCCACTTATTCATCTTTTAGCTGTAATAACTCACTGATACCATACAAATGTCCTGTTGGTATGGTGGCAAGGTATGGGGGAACTAAAGTAGTCTATAATCTTAAGATGAAATCTCTGTGTTTTAATGACTCTGTGTTTCTTACTGTGACCCTCACCAGTGTTTCTCCAGTGATGTAGATTTTCTTTCCCACCATAGGTGACAGAAAGACTAGTGGGGCTGGAGAAATGCCCTTCCCTAGCTGAAATAAGTTCCTCATTAAGTCTTCTTCCCTAGAGAGTAGGCCTTTGTTATGGAGAATAATCAGGTTGCATTTCACAATGATTATGACTTCCCTGCTCCTACTATACCTATGAGGGGACATTCCTCACATCTTCACCCCCAGGAGCCAGTGGAGCTTTTGGAGGTTAAAAACTCATGAAATTGTGGGGTCTTCCCAAAGAGTGCCTCCCCAAAGAATTTCTCATTCTCATTCTAGTCCATATTTATACTACAGAAATTCATCAAAATTGCTATTACGGGGGGGCGGAGCAAGATGGCCGAATAGGAACAGCTCCAGTCTCCAGCTCCCAGCGCGAGCGACACAGAAGACAGGTGATTTCTGCATTTTCAACTGAGGTACTGGGTTCATCTTACTAGGGAGTGCCGGACAATCGGTGCTGGTCAGCTGCTGCAGCCCGACCAGCAAGAGTTGAAGCAGGGTGAGGCATCGCCTCACCTGGGAAGCGCAAGGGGGAAGGGAATCCCTTTTCCTAGCCAGGGGAACTGAGACACACAACACCTGGAAAATTGGGTAACTCCCACCCCAATACTGCATTTTACCAAGGGTCTTAGCAAACGGGCACACCAGGAGATTATATCCCACACCTGGCCGGGAGGGTCCCACGCCCACAGAGCCTCCCTCATTGCTAGCACGGCAGTCTGCGATCTAATGGCAAGGCAGCAGCGAGGCTGGGGGAGGAGGGTCCGCCATTGCTGAGGCTTAAGTAGGTAAACAAAGCCGTTGGGAAGCTCAAACTAGGTGGAGTTCACGGCAGCTCAAGGAGGCCTGCCTGTCTCTGTAGACTCCACCTCTGGGGATAGGGCACAGCTAAACAACAACAACAGAAAAAAAGCAGCAGAAACCTCTGCAGATGCAAATGACTCTGTCTGACAGCTTTGAAGAGAGCAGTGGATCTCCCAACACAGAGGTTGAGATCTGAGAAGGGACAGACTGCCTGCTCAAGTGGGTCCCTGACCCCTGTGTAGCCTAACTGGGAGACATCCCCCACTAGGGGCAGACTGACACCCCACACCTCACACGGTGGAGTACACCCCTGAAGCTTTCAAAGCAAGAATCAGACAGGCACACTTGCTGTTCAGCAATATTCTATCCTCTGCAGCCTCTGCTGCTGATACCCAGGCAAACAGGGTCTGGAGTGGACCTCAAGCAATCTCCAACAGACCTACAGCTGAGGGTCCTGACTGATAGAAGGAAAACTAACAAACAGGAAGGACACCCACACCAAAACCCCATCAGTACATCACCATCATCAAAGACCAGAGGCAGATAAAACCACAAAGATGGGGAAAAAGCAGGGCAGAAAAGCTGGAAATTCAAAAAATAAGAGTGCATCTCCCCCTCCAAAGGAACGCAGCTTATCGCCAGCAACGGATCAAAGCTAGATGGAGAATGACTTTGACAAGATGAGAGAAGAAGGTTTCAGTCCATCAAACTTCTCAGAGATAAAGGAGGAATTACATCCAGTGCAAAGAAACTAAAAATCTTGAAAAAAGAGGGAAGAATTGATAACTAGAATAATTAACGCAGAGAAGGCCAAAAATGAACTGACAGAGATGAAAACTATGATACGAGAAATACATGACAAATTCACAAGCTTCAGTAACCGACTCGATCAGCTGGAAGAAAGAGTATCAGCGATTGAGGATCAAATGAATGAAATGAAGCTAGAAGAGAAATCTAAAGAAAAAAGAAGAAAAAGAAATGAACAAAGCCTGCAAGAAGTATGGGATTATGTCAAAAGACCAAATCTATGTCTGATTGGGGTGCCTGAAAGTGAGGGGGAAAATGGAACCAAGTTGGAAAACACTCTTCAGGATATCATCCAGGAAAACTTCCCCAACTCAGTAGGGCAGGCCAACATTGAAATTCAGGAAATACAGAGAATACCACAAAGATACTCCTGGAGAAGAGCAACTCCAAGACACATAATTGCCAGATTCACCAAAGTTGAAATGAAGGAAAAAGTCTTAAGGGCAGCCAGAGAGAAAGGTCAGGTTACCCACAAAGGGAAGCCCATCAGACTAACAGCAGATCTCTCAGCAGAAACTCTACAAGCCAGAAGAGAGTGGGGGCCAATATTCAACGTTCTTAAAGAAAAGAATTTTAAACCCAGAATTTCATATCCAGCCAAACTAAGTTTCATAAGTGAAGGAGAAATAAAATCCTTTACAGATAAGCAAATGCTTAGAGATTTTGTCACCACCAGGCCTGCCTTACAAGAGACCCTGAAGGAAGCATTAAACATGGAAAGGAACAACTGGTAGTAGCCATTGCAAAAACATGCCAAAATGTAAAGACCATCGAGGCTAGGAAGAAACTGCATCAACTAACAAGCAAAATAACCAGTTAATATCATAATGGCAGGATCAAGTTCACACATAACAGTATTAACCTTAAATGTAAATGGACTAAATGGTCCAATTAAAAGACACAGATTGGCAAACTGGATAAAGAGTCAAGATCCATCAGTTTGCTGTATTCAGGAGACCCATCTCACATGCAGAGACATACATAGGCCCAAAATAAAGGGATGGAGGAAGATCTACCAAGCAAATGGAGAACAAAAAAAAGCAGGGGTTGCAATACTAGTCTCTGATAAAACAGACGTTAAACCATCAAAAATCAAAAGAGACAAAGAAGGCCATTACATAATGGTAAAGGGATCAATTCAACAGGAAGAGCTACCTATCCTAAATATATATGCACCCAATACAGGAGCACCCAGATTCATAAAGCAAGTCCTTAGAGACTTACAAAGAGACTTAGACTCCCATACAATAATAATGGGAGACTTCAACACCCCACTGTCAACATTAGGCAGATCAACAAGACAGAAAGTTAACAAGGATATCCAGGAATTGAACTCATCTCTGCACCAAGCAGACCCAATAGACATCTACAGAACTCTCCACCTCAAATCAACAGAATACACATTATTCTAAGCACCACATCAAACTTATTCCAAAATTGACCACATAATTGAAAGTAAAGCACTCCTCAGCAAATGTACAAGAAGAGAAATTATAACAAACTGTCTCTCAGACCACAGTGCAATCAAACTAGAATTCAGGACTTAGAAACTCAATCAAAACCGCTCAACAACATGGAAACTGAATAACGTGCTCCTGAATGACTACTGGGTACTTAACGAAATGAAGGCAGACATAAAGATGTTCTTTGAAACCAATGAGAACAAAGACACAGCATACCAGAAACTCTGGGACACATTTAAAGCAGTGTGTAGAGGGAAATTTAAAGCACTAAATGCCCACAGGAGAAAGCTGGAAAGATCTAAAACTGACACTCGAACATCACAATTAAACGAACTAGAGAGGCAAGAGCAAACACATTCAAAAGCTAGCAGAAGGCAAGAAATAACTAAGATCAGAGCAGAACTGAAGGAGATAGAGACACAAAAAACCCTCCAAAAAATCAACGAACCCAGATGTCGGTTTTTTGAAAAGATCAACAAAATTGATAGACTGCTAGCAAGACTAATAAAGAAGAAAAGAGAGAAGAATCAAATAGACGCAATAAAAAATGATAAAGGGGATGTCACCACCGACCCCACAGAAATACAAACTACCATCAGGAATACTATAAACACCTCTATGCAAATCAACTAGAAAATCTAGAAGAAATGGATAATTTCCTGGACACTTACACTCTCCCAAGACTAAACCAGGAAGAAGCTGAATCCCTGAATGGACCAATAGCAGGCTCTCGAATTGAGGCAATAATTAATAGCCTACCAACCAAAAAAAGTCCAGGACCAGATGGATTCACAGCTGAATTCTACCAGAGGTACAAGGAGGAGGTGGTACCATTCCTTCTCAAACTATTCCAATCAATAGAAAAAGAGGGAATCCTCCCTAACTCATTTTGTGAGGCCAACATTATCCTGATACCAAAGCCTGGCAGAGACACAACAAAAAAAGAGAATTTTAGACCAATCTCCCTGATGAACATCAATGCAAAAATCCTCAGTAAAATACTGGCAAACCAGATCCAGCAGCACATCAAAAAGTTTATCCACCATGACCAAGTGGGCTTCATCCCTGGGATGCAAGGCTGGTTCAACATATGCAAATCAATAAATGTAATCCAGCATATAAACAGAATCAAAGACAAAAACCACATGATTATCTCAATAGATGCAGAAAAGGCCTTTGACAAAATTCAACAGCCCTTCATGCAAAAAACGCTCAATAAATTCGGTATTGATGGAAGGATTCTCAAAATAATAAGAGCTATTTATGACAAACCCACAGCCAATATCATACTGAATGGGCAAAAACTGGAAAAATTCCCCTTGAAAACTGGCACAAGACAGGGATGCCCTCTCTCACCACTCCTATTCAGCATAGTGTTGGAAGTTATGGCTAGGGCAATCAGGCAAGAGAAAGAAAGAAAGGGTATTCAGTTAGGAAAAGAAGAAGTCAAATTGTCCCTGTTGCAGATGACATGATTGTATATTTAGAAAACCCCATTGTCTCAGCCCAAAATCTCCTTAAGCTGATAAGCAACTTCAGCAAAGTCTCAGGATACAAAATCAATGTGCAAAAATCACAAGCATTCTTATACACCAGTAACAGACAAACAGAGAGCCAAATCATGAATGAACTTCCATTCACAATTGCTTCAAAGAGAATAAAATACTTAGGAATCCAACTTACAAGGGATGTAAAGGACCTCTTCAAGGAGAACCACAAACCACTGCTCAGTGAAATCAAAGAGGACACAAACAAATGGAAGAACATACCATGCTCATGGATAGGAAGAATCAATATCGTGAAAATGGCCATACTGCCCAAGGTAATTTATAGATTCAATGCCATCCCTATCAAGCTACCAATGAGTTCCTTCACAGAATTGGAAAAAACTGCTTTAAAGTTCATATGGAACCAAAAAAGAGCCCGCATTGCCAAGACAATCCTAAGTCAAAAGAACAAAGCTGGAGACATCACGCTACCTGACTTCAAACTATACTACAAGGCTACAGTAACCAAAACAGCATGGTACTGGTACCAAAACAGACATATGGACCAATGGAACAGAACAGAGTCCTCAGAAATAATACCACACTTCTACAGCCGTCTGATCTTTG
Organism: Piliocolobus tephrosceles; assembly: GCF_002776525.5. NCBI lineage: Eukaryota > Metazoa > Chordata > Mammalia > Primates > Cercopithecidae > Piliocolobus > Piliocolobus tephrosceles. The sequence continues at coordinate 50,177,624 of NC_045444.1, forward strand.
ACAAAGCTGAGAAAAACAAGAAATGGGGAAAGGATTCCCTATTTAATAAATGGTGCTGGGAAAATTGGCTAGCCATAAGTAGAAAGCTGAAACTGGATCCTTTCCTTACTCCTTATACGAAGATTAATTCAAGATGGATTAGAGACTTAAATGTTAGACCTAATACCATAAAAACCCTAGAAGAAAACCTAGGTAATACCATTCAGGACATAGGCATGGGCAAGGACTTCATGTCTAAAACACCAAAAGCAATGGTAACAAAAGCCAAAATTGACAAATGGGATCTAATTAATCTAAAGAGCTTCTGCACAGCAAAAGAAACTACCATCAGAGTGAACAGGCAACCTACAGAATGGGAGAAAATTTTTGCAATCTACTCATCTGACAAAGGGCTAATATCCAGAACCTACAAAGAAATCAAACAAATTTACAAGAAAAAAATAAACAACCCCATCAAAAAATGGGCAAAGGATATGAGCAGACATTTCTCAAAAGAAGACATTCATACAGCCAACAGACACATGAAAAAATGCTCATCACCACTGGCCATCAGGGAAATGCAAATCAAAACCACAATGAGATACCATCTCACACCAGTTAGAATGGCAATCATTAAAAAGTCAGGAAACAACAGGTGCTGGAGAGGATGCGGAGAAATAGGAACACTTTTACACTGTTGGTGGGATTGTAAACTAGTTCAACCATTATGGAAAACAGTATGGCGATTCCTCAAAGATCTAGAACTAGAAGTACCATATGACCCAGCAATTCCATTACTGGGTATATACCCAAAGGATTATAAGTCATGCTGCTATAAAGACACATGCACACGCATGTTTACTGTGGCACTATTCACAATAGCAAAGACTTGGAATCAACCCAAATGTCCATCAGTAACAAACTGGATTAAGAAAATGTGGCACATATACACCTTGGAATACCATGCAGCCATAAAAAAGGATGAGTTTGTGTCCTTTGTAGGGACATAGATGCAGCTGGAAACCATCATTCTCAGCAAACTATCGCAAGAACAGAAAACCAAACACCGCATATTCTCACTCATAGGTGGGAACTGAAAAATGAGATCACCTGGACTCGGGAAGGGGAACATCACACACCAGGGCCTATCATGGGGAGGGGGAGGGGGAGGGATTGCATTGGGAGTTATACCTGATGTAAATGATGAGTTGATGGGTGCTGACGAGTTGATGGGTGCAGCACACCAACATGGCACAAGTATACATATGTAACAAACCTGCACGTTACGCACATGTACCCTAGAACTTAAAGTATAATAATAATAATAAAATTGCTATTACATTTTTCCTAACAGTTATGTCTCCTGCATCTTCTGCTTCAGGTAAGCATATTTCAGCTGTGGCTCTCTGGATTCCCTTGTCACTTCAGATTTTGAGACACGAATTTTTCCTGCAAATCTAGTTCTCTAATGGATCTAAGAAAGTCTTTGATTTTGAGTCTGTTCAGCTTTTTCTTGTTGTAAGGACAGTAGTGATGACTTTTAAGCCCTTTACATGTTGAAGCAGAAATCAGAAACCCATGGTTTTCATTTTTAACATAAACAAGGTGTTAAACTCATGTCTAACAAAAGAAATGGACCAATAATGTGGACATTAATTTATTAATTTTAAATAGTGACAAGTTCTATAAAAGGAAAGAAAAGTATGAGAAAGAATAGCAAGGGTTAATGTAGACTGGTGTGTCAAGGAAGGCTTTTCTGAGGAAGGAACAATAAAGCTGAAATCTGAAGAATTAATAGGCGTTAGAGACAGGAAACAACATCTAAGAAAGCATTGAAATGGAAGAGAGATGGATTCAATCAGTGACCTAATTTCTGACTAGAGCTTAGTGAACAAGGGAAGAATCAGCCCTAGATGAATTTGCAGTAGCTGGCAGGAGTCAGTTTGAACAGGTATATTAGGCCATGCATGTGGAGGAGGGTTACTCTGAGGACCTAAGAGAGTCATTAAAGGGCATTAAGTAGTGCAGTGGAATGATCCCCTCATGTTAGTTTATTCTCACTACAGTATGAAAAAACTAATTAAAGTGAGGCCAACAGAAGTGGAGGCACCAGTTATGAAGCCACAGTACGAGATTAGGCAGTGGATGGTGATGATTTGATCCAAATTTATAAGGTAGATACTGACAGTAAGTGAATCAATTCAGGGTGTATTTATGGATGTAAAAACAACAGAACTTTCCGGTATCTTGGACATAAAGGGTATACAATAGAGGAAGGTATTAAGCGTGATTCTCAGGCTTCTAACATAAGCGAAAGGGTAAATTATGGTGGCATTTTCTAAAATAAAAGAATATGAAGGGTAATTGATGATGGGGGGTGTCAAGGGTTATATTTAGACATATTAATTTCAATGTGTCACAAAACAACCAAAATGGAATAGACAGTTGGGGATGCTGGCATTTAAAACAATGAGGTTGATGAATTTACCTAACTGGAGAACGTAGAGTGAGAAGAAAATTGATAATTGCAAACAGAGTCCCAAACAGTCAACTGTAGAGACCCATGGGAAATCTGTTTTCCATTCCTGATCTTAATGATTCTTAGGTTTCCATGGAGACCTAGCATGGTATATATGACTCAAATTTCCTATCATCATTTTAGGGTCAGGTAAAATACTTTAATATTGTTTTTTGAACCAGATGAGGTAGTTAGGGGAAACCAACATGACTGAGTATCTGCAATATTCCAGGAACTGAGCCTGTGTCTTTGGAGTACTAGGGAATGAGAAAACAATTTTTAAAAAGACAAACAAAGGATCAAAAAGAAGAGAGTAATGGAGGAAAAAAATGGAACGAAAGGGGTTACTACAGAAAAAAAGGAAAGCATGGAAGAGGAATAGAAGCAATTTGAAATGCATAGATCCTATTAAGACCCTTTGAGTCAATATCAAATCAAATAATTCTATTTATTTTCTTCTCACTGTAGAATAAAATATTCATGTCTGATTTCAATTACTGTCATTCCCAATTACCAACTATGTAACAAGATGTACAAGACAAATTTCTGACATTTAAGAGCTCATGAAACATATAAAGTTGACCTTCCCCTTTAAGTAATACTCTCTGATGGAGGTGCTGAATTAGGTGTAAACTTGTCTTTACACGTGCAAAATGAAGTACGAAGTGACGGTAGTATTATAGCCAATTTGTAATGAAAAAAAAATTCATCCTTGAGAAACTACTGACAAATATATATAAAAATGAAAACAATGATCCTTGTCAGTAAATGCTCTTTAAAAATGGAATCTTTGAAACAAAGTAAGCACTTGATTTATAATTTGAAAAAATATATAGTAATCTTTACAGTGTGGGAAGTGGAGGAAACGTGAATTCTGCTTAAATTCTTTGATCATTTTATGAAAAAGGAGGTATTGTTCCCCTGAATTATATAGGCATGCCTTCATTCTTTATTTTGCTAATATGGTGCTCACAGGAGCATTTGACAGTGAAGAGAAGTGTAGAGGCTTGGCACAACAGCAGAGGAAATGCTTCAATGAATAGTGTATTAATGTATATCTCATTGGTGCCCATACCTTTTTGTTGAACAAATTAGTTTCAATTGTGAACTTATCTATGCAATGGCTATTACCACATAAATCACAATTTACAGTGAACTACATAAATTTCACAAATTACAAACTTCTATCACCCTTTTGCATGACAAGAAATGTTTGCCCTGTAGAGTTCTCCATGCTGTCCGTTCAAGAGGTTCCTTCAGTTTCTCTATCTTTCAGCTAATTCTCTGCTGGAGATAGGATTCATTCTGGAGGGCTCTTTTAATAGGATATGGGCAGAACTTAGTGTCACCTTATATTGACCAAATGGGGAAAATGTTTTATATTACAAGGTTGCAAAGCCTGTCCTTATACTCCTTGATGACAGGACATCCCTAAGATAATAAAGTGAAATTGTGACTGAATTTATAAACGTGGTTGGTTTCAATGGTCCTAATGAGCTGTGACTGCAAGATTGTCAATGATGCAGTTCTTCCCAAAGTTTTCCTTGCATAAAACCTTCCAGAAATGCAATTCTTTCCTAAAGCATGTCGGATCCCCTTCCCTGCACCAACATGGTATTTGTGTAGGAAAGGATGAAAAGGGTTCACCTACATATCATAGCCTAGATCAGGGTTCTTCCTCTCTGGTGTCCTGGGGGATTTTCGTCTTAATGATTTTGATATTTCTAAGCTTTTCTAGTAACTTTCAAAGGGTCCTGTTTGTGGAGGGTTGGACAGTAGTACTAGACCTCACATCTGGGCCTTGTATACATTTCAAGCACTAGCTGGACAGTCCAACTTCTATTTGTCTTGCAAGTTTACAAGGAGAGTTAATTAGTGGCCAGGTACTTTTTCAGAAACAATCTAGGAGGAGATGAAATCTCAATGTGTTGCTTGGATTATCTTGAATAACAAAGCAGAATGTTATCAAGAAATGAAATCATGGCTTTCTTGAGCATTTTACATACATTATACCACTCGTTATGGGCTGAATTGTGTCACCCTCCAATTCATATATTAAAGCCCTAACCCTCAACACTTGAGAATGTGACCATATTTAGAGGTAGGTAGGGCCTTTAAAGAGGCCATTAAGTTAAAGTGTGGCCCTTATGGTAGGGCCAGTCTCACTGGTATCTTGTAAGAGAAAACTCAGGCACACAGAAAGACACCAGGGATGCTTTCACTCAAAGGAAAGAGCATGTGAGGACACAGGGAGAAGGCAGCCATCTGCAAGCCAAGCAGAGCACCCCCAGAAGACGCCAAACTTGCAGACATCTCGATCTTGGACTTACAGGCTCCAGAACTGTGAGCAAATAAACTTCTGTTGTTCAAGCCACCCAGACTGTGGTATTTATGGCAGCTGTAACAAACAAATATACCACCTAAGTTTCTTCTAGAAGGATCTATGTGTTAGATTTCCAGGCCCTATTCCACGGTCTGGTGCCTGGACCTAGTACAAAAGAGTCTGCATTTTAACTGTTATCCCAAGAATATTTTGATGCCAAATAAAGCTCAAAAACATCTGATAGCAAGGTCACTTTATCACCTTAATAGATCAAAAGGGATAAACATTTAGCCTTTTTTTTTTTTAGTATTTTTTTATGATTACATTTTGGTAGTAGCGAGTCTTGAAAATTAAGATCACAGAAAACTCACTGTCTTTCTTTCTCTAGGTCTCTGTTAGCTGACACTTGTTACAGAATCAGACCCTTTTATAATGGTCCCAAGTCCTGTCTCTTACTTTAGACAGGAATACCTGACAGGTGGCAGACAGGGAACTATTCATTAACACAGATGGCTGTTTCTGTACTGCACACTTGCCAACACCTGCAGATCCAACCAAGACTTACTCCTTTAATTAATGTTTATCTTTATTCTTAAAATTTAAAAGAAAATTAAATTAAAATCCATTCACTATATATAGGATATATGACATTTTCAAAATATAGAAATACTTGTTGGAAAAATCTTGGAGCCAAATCTTCCCCTCAGATACACAGATACCTTCCACTAATGTCATATTAGGGTCCTGTCGACATTTTCAAATAATTAAAGATAACAAATATGATGAAGGTTGATATGAACATTCCGAACAATTGTAGGGTAGTGTTTTTTTCTCTGCTTCTGCAAAAAGAAGACCCATATGTGCATATAAAGAAATGTGGAAAAGGAAAATGAAGGGAGAAACATTCAAGTTTTTGCAAAACCTTAAAAATAGCCTTCCTCACTTTAGCTTCCTTTCACAAAAAGATAACATTTTACCTATCCATTGTGGTGCAGTTACATCTGAGTTGCTAACTTCTGAAAATTATGTTTTTGTTGTTGTTGTTGTTTAGCTTTTTTTCTGTTATCTCACCTATACCATTTTTGATTAAAACAAAAAAAATATTTTTATCACTTCAATTTGGCTTAAAAGACATTTATTTAATGCCTTCTATGTGTTAGGCATTATGCAAGGTTCTGCCACGGTCATCTGTTTGACTCTATAGTAAAGATGCATCTTCTTTAACCAAAAATATAGCTATTTCCCAAGAGTGTACACGTCCTCCATATATATGTGCATCTATGTCATGCACATTCTCCTTTTCTCTTTTCTCTTTCTCCTACTTTCTCTCTGTCCTTCTCTCCATCTCTCCCTCTTTTCCTCTTTCCTTAGGGAGTAGATCTTTATTTTAGGTACATCCTTAGTCATAGATTGCAACCATCCTTGCTGGGAAGGTCGATTTGTATCTGACGAATAATAAAGTCAGAGAGACTTTTCTAAGTTGCTTTGGAGAAAATAGACATGACGTTTATTACTATAACCCAACCATATAGTCCTACTTTCTATTCTAATAATAATGATAACAATGATAATAATAAAAAATTATATTTACTGGCTGCTTATTCCTGAAACAAAAATGATTCTTTATAGTAGTATTCTCTCTATTTTGCAGATGAGGCTTAGAGAGGGTAAAATTTCCTAGGTCATAGAGCCAGTACCTGGCTGGGCCAAGGAATCTAACATACCTGTTCTACCTCCAGGACCCTGTGTTTAATGAAACATACCACTTCTCATTCTGCTGAAACAAACATTTCCAATGTAGAATAAATGTTCTCAGATTTTACTAGGGTCAGTACTGGAAACAGCCATTTTAGGGTGGCTTTGCTATAGAGAATACTATCCATTCTGGTACTTGAAGACTCCTATAATTAATTGTTCCCAAAGCTCCACACTTTTTTTTTTCATATTTTATGTTGATATCTATTTGGATTATACATTTCTTGTACAGTTTTTATTTCCTGAAATTTTGACTTCTATATTTCTATTTTCTCTGTTGTTTAACATTTTGTTAAATGTAGCTTTTATCTTTATTATTTCATACCTTATTAGTTTTGTTGTGTTTAATTTGTTGTAATTTATCTTGCTTCTTAAGGCTAGTATGGATATTTTCATACTTATTTTCACTTGTTCTTATGTCTTTAAGAAAATGATTTGAGGCTGACAATTTCCCTAAAAGTACTATTTTAACTGCATGTCACAGGATTGAACACACATATTGATTACTTTCAATTTCCACAATCATAAATATTTTGTTATTTCTATGAGGATTTTCTGATTAAGCCGTTAGTTATGCACAAGTTTATTAGAAAGTCTCTTAACATGCAGAAAATTTTAACTTTTCCATTGCTAATTCTTTATAAAATGATATTATAAGGGAGCATGGTGTGTTTGATAACAATTATTTGAACTCACTGAAACTTCCTTTGTAAACTAACACCTTGTAAGTTTTCATAGAAATGTTCTAAAGTTACTGGCAAATAATATATATTTTCTACTCATTGGAAATAGATTTTTATTAAAACCATTAGCTCAAAATTTTGGTATTACTGTTCAAAATGTCTATAACTTACCTATTCTTTTACTAAATATTTGTCTATTTTGTTAGTTATTACAGTTGTGTTAAAATTTCCTAATATTATAGATTTCCAAATTCCTTACTATCACTTTGTCTGTTTCATGTATTTTTGAGCTATATCATTAAATGCACATAGCTTCTGAATATAATGTCTCATTGATGTATTTCTTCTTTTGTCATTATGTAATAATCCCCTTTGTTCTTTGTTAATTGTGGAGCACTGTTTAAATTCTATTATATGTTATGTGAATTGTGTTATTTTGCTTATTATATATTGTACGTGCTTATTAAATTATTTTGCTTTGCTTTATTTTTAACCATTCTTTGGGATTTTGTTCATGCATATAACTTATACATTAGCATATATCTGAATTTTTTACTTTAATGGCCAATTTAATCTGTTAACATATTATAGTTATTCATATGTTTAAAATAATTTCCTCCATATTATTTTGTGTTTTCTGCTTAACGTTTATATTATTTGTCCTATTTCTCTTCCTTTCTTGCTTTCTTGCTTTCTCATGGATTGACAAATGTACTGCCTTTTGAAAATTTAGATTTTGACAATCTCTATATTTAATCTCTTAGTGTTTATCTACATTGTTAGTATACTATAATCTTTTTAAAAGGCACATTATTCAGTATTTCTGACCTCTTTTTGGCCATGACAAGGGCATACTTTTACTGTCCTTTAAAATCACTTTCCCTAGAATCTTATTTGCAAACCATTTTAACTTTTTAAAACTTTTCATCTCTTTATCTTGGCAAAATGAATCAGTTGTTTTTATTTTTAAAAAATGAGGAATAGTTAATTTAATTCAAAGAGCAAATTTTACTAACTTTTGTATTTATGATTCTATTCTCTCTTATAACCCACAACTTCTCTATTTTTTTTACTTTTTTTCTGTTTGAAATATGAGCATATTTTTGGTCTGCTTACTGCTTGTTTTAGGTAAAGCTTATGAGTTTATATGTCTAATTATATGATAATGTTTTAATTTGGCTTCTCCTCTTAAATGACACTCTAGCTGGGCATAAAATCCTAAGTTGACTAATACATCTTAGCATTTTAAAGTTATTATTCTGTAGTTTTCTGGCATCCATTGTTGTCGATGAAAAGCCCTGCTCATCTAACTGCTGTTCTTTTGTATGAAGCCAGTACATTTTTTCTTTTGGCTATATTTTAGGATTCTATCTTTATTCTTCATTTCTTTAGGATTAGTTATGTGAATCTGAGAATGCATTTAGTTTTATTTTTACTTTTGGTTCTTGGATCTTGGGGCTGAGCTTTTGATCTGGACCCTATTGTATTTCTTCAGTTTTGAAGGATTATCTGAAGTCATTTTTTAAAAAAATATTGCTTTCCTGCTATCCCTACCTATGAAACATGTTACTATACATTTTTGAAACTTAATAAAACATCATCTTTTTAGTAAAACAAGACTTCCTAAAAGAGAGGCAAAAATTAGGGAAAAATATCAAACAACAAAACAGATAACTCATGTGTATATATAGCTTAGGAAAGAAGTTAGTGTGAGATAAATGAAGGCCGCATAGACTCAAGACAAAGAAAAATAAAAGCAATAAGGGGCATGGAAGATAGAACAAAGAAAAAAATAAAATGAAATAGATATGAAAAAAGAGTTTATATTATTGGACATTTAACTAAGGGCTATTAACATGGCCCCTAGATATGTGGGTCATTGCCATAAGTTTAGAATTTTATTTCATAGGCCTTTTTAGCCTGAGGAATGGGGATAAGTTAGGACTGAATTCATACCTAAGTAGTTCTGCCGTACTCTCATCTCATTATATAATCCTGAGTTTGACAAGTTATACCTGTCTCAGATGAGATAGTCCCTAGAATATGGCCAGTCTGGTTTTCATACATGTCATGTTTGTAAGCCTGGGTTTGAAAGGGCCAGACAAATTAAAGTCCAACATTACCCTCATTAATTCAAAATACCTCCATTTTGAGTGCACGCTGCTAATAAATGTTTTGATGGGGATGGGAAAGAAAGATTTACATATCTGCCTGTACATATCGTTGCTGAATTATCCTTAATAGATAATTATTCACTTAATTTTTCCTGTATCATTTAAATTCTAATTGACTTATCCAAAAGGTGTTTATGTCTGGTCTTTGCATAAATATATCTGAGATCAGCTTGTGATGCTTTCTGGTTGCAAAATATCTAGAGTAAAAATGATAACAATGGAAAACTGACAAAGGTATCTGCAATATATTTAATTCATATCCCTGAGGAAGAGAATCAAAGCTACATGACTGAAATAAATAAATAAATAAATAAATAAAAATAGAAATTAAGAAAACTTTCAAAATGTAAAGAAGATTGAGCCTCCAGATTGAAATCACTCATCATCAATTCAAGACAAACGCAGAAAGAAATCAATACCAAGAGATATGTTGCTATTGGATGTTGAATACAAAAATAGAGAATCATTTAGAAACCAAAGTCAAAATAAAGAGATGTTGGGAGGAAAAGCAAGCAGGTCCAAAACGTTTTCACAGAAATATTCAACGCTGGAAACCAGCAAATATCTACAAAGTCCTCAAGAAAGAAAGGGTGATCAAATAATATTATGTCCAGCCAAGATAATATACAGACATAAAGTCAAAATATAAGTTTGAAATGTGCACAAACTCTGAGATTATAATTTCATGAGTCTGTCATGAATAAATGACTGTGAACTTATTATTATTATTATTTTATTTTTATTTTATTTTATTTTTTTGAGACGGAGTCTCGCTCTGTCTCTCAAGCTGGAGTGCAGTGGTGCAATCTCAACTCACTGCAAGCTCCACCTCCCAGGTTCACACCATTCTCTGGCCTCAGCCTCCTGAGTAGCTGGGACTATAGGCGCCCTCCACCATGCCTGGCTAATTTTTTGTATTTTTAGTGGAGACGGGGTTTCACTGTGTTAGCCAGAATGGTCTCAATCTCCTGACCTCGTGATCTGCCTGCCTCGGCCTCCCAAAGTGCTGGGATTACAGGTGTGAGCCCCAGCGCACGGCCATGACTGTGAAATTCTTTTAAGTCAACGTAATTGTAGTAAAATTAGTTGGGATAAGCATTAAATACATTTAAATGTAGGATTAACACTTTTTTAAAAAAATAAGGTTTATGGCTTCAGAACCATCTGAAAATATAGAATAATATCACCAGGAGAAGAGACTCTAAAAGGTAGGAAAAGTATACTGATCTCTTCATTTTTCAAAGCTGTTGGTCAAATGAGATTATTTTTAATAATAAATCAAATAATAAGATTTTAAATGTAAATTATGTAAACACTGTTCTTTTCCTTCAAAACACAACTTCCCTCTTCTATACTAACGGTATCCAAATTTATTCAGGTATAATGAGAAACCCCTTCATTTCAGAGAGTGTAGGGCTATAACCCAGCCACAAGAGATGAGCCTAGTCCAAAACGGCTGCAACACACTTCTTCCATTTGGCCATTGATTGTCTAGAAGAGCTATGTAGCTCAGTCTGGCCAATAAAGTATCAGCAGAAATTAGTTGACTGGAGCTTCTGGGAACTTTTACTATACAGATTTTATTTTTATTTTTATTTTTGTAACAGCTTTATGGATATAGTTCACATACCCTGTATTCATATTGTACAACCATCACGATGATCAAATTTAGAACCTTTTCATCATATCAAAAAAAAATCCCATACCCTTTAACATTCGCTCCCTATTCCTCCACCCCATCAGCTGAAGACAACACTAATCTATATTTTGTCTCTATAGATTTGCCTATTCTGGGCATTTCATATGCACAGGATAATATAATTTGTGATTTTTTTGTGTGTTGTTTATATAGCATAATGCTTTCAAAGTTCATCTGTGTTGTGGCTTGTATCAGTACTTCATTCCTTTTCACTGCCAAATAATATTCCATTGTATGGATATATATATATATATATACACACACACACACACACACACACACACAAACACACACACACACACCACATCATGCTTATCATTCATCAGTTAGTGGACATTTGGATTGTTTTCACTTTTTAGCTATTATGAATAAGATTACTGTGAGCATTCAGGTACAAGTTTTTGTGTGGACATATGTTTTCCTTTCTCCTGGGCACATATTGCTGAGTCCTATAGTAACTCTATGTTAACATTTTGAGGAAAGGCTAGATTATTTTCCAAAGTGGCTATACCATTTTATATTCCTAACAATGGTGTATAAGGTTTCATTTTTCTCCATCCTCACTAACTTTTTCATCATTTTTATTACAGCTATTCTAGCTGTAAAAAGTAGTGTCTCACTGTGGTTTTGATTTGCCTTTCTCTGTTGGCTAATGATATTGAGCACCTTTCCATGTGTTTATTAGCCATTTGGATATCTTAATAAATGGCCATATTTTGTTTTTGTTTGTTTTACTTATTTTAGCTTTATTTCTTTTTTTGTTTGCTTGGGTATTTTGGATTTTATCAAAATTGTTATTTTAGGTTCAGGGATACATGTGGGAGTTTGTTACGCAAGTAAACTTGTGTCATGGAGGTTTATTATACAGATTATTTAATCACCCAGTATTAAACCTAGTACACAATAGTTATGGTTTCTGCTTTTCTGCTCCTCTCCCATCTCCCACCCTACAACCTCAAGTAGACCCCAGTGTCTGTTGTTTCCTTATTTGTGTTTATAAGTTCTCATAGTTTAGCTCCCACCTATAAGTGATAACATGTGGTACTTGGTTTACTGTTCCTGCCATAGTTTGCTGAGTGTAATAGCCTCCAGCTCTATCCATGTTCTCACCAAAGACATAATGTCATTCTTTTGATGGCTTCATAGTATTCCCTGGTGTATATGTACCTCATTTTCTTCCAATCTGTCATTGATGGGCATTTAGTATGATTTCATGTCTTTGCTGTTGTGAGTAATACTGCAATGAATATGTCTTTATGGTAGAATGATTTATATTCATGTATTAATCAGGGTTCTCTAGAGGGACAGAAATAATAAGATATGTATATATATATATATATATGTATATATAACCTTGTTCTTGTATCTTATTCTGATAAGATACAAGAACAAGGATATCCTTGCCCAGAACGAGCCTTCTCTTGTTCTGGACCCCACTCAATACTGGCATATTTATATGGGAGCTTATTAATTATTAATTAATACTGGCATATCTATAAGGCATATATATGGGAGTTTATTAAGTATTAATAAATTCACACTACCACAAGGTCCCACAGTAGGTCCTCTGCAAACTGAGGAGCAAGAAAGCCAGTCTGAGTCCCAAAGCTGAAGAACTTGGAGTCCGATGCTCAAGGGCAGGAAGTATCTAGCACAGGAGAAAGATGCAACCTTGGACATGAAACCAGTCTAGTCTTTTCACGTTTTCTACCTGCATTTTATTCTCGCCCCACTGGCAGCTGATAAGATTGTGCCCAGCCAGATTAAGGGTGGTTCTGCCTTTCCCAGTCCACTGACTCAAATGTTAATCTCCTTTGGCAACACCCTCACAGACACATGCAGCAACAATACTTTGCATCCTTCAATCCAACCAAGTTGACACTCAGTATGAACCATCACAAGTCCACCACTTGTCAACTTGAGCCCATACACATCTCCTGAGATCATACATAATCTTCAAATGAAGACAATAATGAAATCATAATTTTGCCTATCAAAATACAACTATCCTTCATGCAACCGGAAATGCACCAATCCTCAACCCAAATGCTATTATATAATGTTAACAACTCTTAAATGCTGATAAAAAGTCAACAAATCTTATGGCACACGATAAAGGAAATTAAATTAAGTTATTTTCTTAGTACTAGTGTATACATGCACAAACATGATTTGTGGCAATTGTGAATTGGATTCCCTTTCTGATTTGGCTCTCAGCTTGGCTGTCGTTGGTGTATAGGAATGCCAATGATTGTCCTACATTGATTTCTATCCTGGAACTCTGCTGAAGTTGTTCATCAGCTTAAGGAGCTTTTGGGCTGAGACTATGGGGTTTTCTAGCTATAGAATCATGTCATCTACAAACAGAGATAGTTTGACTTCCTCTCTTCCTACTTGGATACCTTTCATTTCTTTCTCTTGCCTGATTGCTGTGCCAAGGACTTCTAATACTACATTGAATAAAAGTGGTAAGAGCGGGAACCCTTGTTTTGTGCTGGTTTTCAAGGGGAGTGCTTTTGCCCATTCGGTATGATGTTGGCTCTGGGTTTGTCATAGCTGGCTCTTATTATTTTGAGATATGTTCCTTCAATGCCTAGTTTATTAAGAGGTTTTAACATGAAGAAGTGCTGAATTTTATCAAAAGCCTTTTCTGCATCTACTGAGATAATTATGTGGTTTTTGTCTTTAGTTCTGTTTACATGGTAAATCATATTTATTGATTTATTTATGTTGAACCAACTTTGTATCCTGAGGATAAAACCAACTTGATCATGGTGGATTAGCCTTTTGTTGTGCTCCTGGATTTGGTTTGCAAGTACTTTGTTGAGAATTTTCTCATTGAGGTTTATTGAAGATATTGGCCTGAAGTTGCCTTCTTTTGTTGTGCCAGGTTTTGGTATCAAGATGATGCTGTCCTCATAGAATGAGTTGGAGAGGAGTACTTCCTCCTTAATTTTTTTGAATAGTTTCAGTAGGAATGGAACCAGCTCTTGTTTATACATCTGGTAGAATTTGGCTGTGAGTCCATCAGGTCCTCGGCTTTTTTTAGTTGGTAGGCTATGTGTTCCTGATTCCATTTTGGAGCTCACTATTGGTTTGTTCAGGGAATCAATTTCTTCCTGGCTCAGTATTGGGAGGTTGTATGTGTCCAGAAATGTATCCTTCTCTGCTAGATTTTCTAGTTTGTGTGCATAGAGGTATTTGCAGTAGTTTCTGATGGTTATTTTTATTTCTGCAGGGTCAGTGATAACGTTCTCTTTGTCATTTCTAATTGTGTTTATTTGGATATTCTCTCTTTTCTTCTTTTTTAGTCTAGCTAGTGACCTATCTATCTTATTAAGTTTTCCAAAAAACCAACTCTTGAATTTGTTGATCTTTCGAATTTTTTTGTGTATGTCTTGATGTGTTTAGTTCAGCTCTGATTTTGTTTTTGTGTTTTGCTTTTTGTTTGTTTTGGTATCTTCTGATAGCTTTGGGGTTGATTTATTCTTGCTTCTCTAATTATTTCAGTTGTAATGTTAAGTTGTTAATTTGAGATCTTTCTAACTTTTTGATGTGGGCATTTAGAACTGCGAATTTCCCTCATACCACTGCCTTAGCTGTCCCAGAGACTTTGATATGTTGCATCTTTGTTCTCATTAGTTTCAAAGAACTTCTTGATTTCTGCCTCAATTTCATTAGTTACCCCAAAATTATTCAGGACAATGTTGTTTAATTTACATTTAATTGCATGGTTTTGAGTGATTTTTCTTAGTCTTGACTTATATTTTTATTGCACTGTGGTCCAAGAGTGTATCTGGTATGATTTTAGTTCTTTTGCATTTGCTGAGAATTGTTTTATGTCCAATTATGTGATCAGTTTTAGAGTATATGCCATGTGGCTTGTTTTTGGGTGGAGAGTTCTATAGAGGTCTATCAGATCTATTTGGTACAATGTTGAGTTTAAGTCCTGAATATCTTTGTTAATTTCCTGCCTCAATGATCTGTCTCATATTGTCAGTGGATCGTTGAAGTCTCTCATTATTATTGTGTGACAGTCTATGCCTCTTTGTAGGTCACTAAGAATTGCTTTATGAATCTGAGTGCTCCTGTGTTGAGTGCATATATATTTAGGATAGTTATATGTTTTTGTTGAATTGAACCCTTTACTATTATGTAGTACCCTTCTCTGTCTTTTTTTATCTTTGCTGATTTAAAGTCTGTTTTGTCTGAAATTAGGATTGCAACTCCTGCTTTTCCTGTTTCCATTTGCTTGGTAGATTTTCTTGCATCCCTTTATTTTGAGCCTATGAGTGTCAGTATGTATAAGACAGGTCTCATGAAGACAACACACCATTGAGTCTTGCCTTTTTTTTCCAGCCTGCTACTCTGTGCCTTGTAAGTGGGGTATTTAGCCCATTTACACTGAAGGTTAGTCTGATGTGTGTATATTTGCTCTTGTCATTGTGTTGTTAGTTGGTTACTATGTTGGCTTGTTCATGTGGTTGCTTTAGAGTGACACTGGTCTCTGTGCTTAAGTGTTGTTTTTGTATTAGCTGGTAGCCATCTTTCCTGTCTATATTTAGTGCTCTTTTCGAGATTTCTTGTAAGGCAGGTCTGGTGGTAACAAACTCCCTTAACATTTCCCTGTCTGAAAAGGATCTTATTTCTCCTTCACTTAGGAAGCTTAGTTTGGCTGGATATAAAATTTTTGGTTAAAGATTTTTTCTTTAAGAATGTTGAATACAGGTCCCCAATCTTTTCTGACTTTTAGGATTTCAGTGGAGATGTCTGCTGTTAGTCTGATGGGTTCCCTTTGTAGGTGAACTGCCCTTTCTCTCTAGCTACTTTTAACATTCTTTCTTTTATTTCTGAGGATTATGTGTCTTCAAGATGTTATTGTTGTGTACAATCTTGCAGGAGCTCTTTGTATTTCCTGAATTTGACTGTTGGTGTCTCTAACAAAGTTGGGAAAGTTTTCGTGGATGATATTCTGAAATATGTTTTCCAAGTTGTTTGCTTTCTGTCCCTCCCTTTCAGAGATGCCAATGATTCATAGATTTGGCCTCTTTACCTAATCTCATACTTCTCAAAGATTTTGTTCATTCCTTTTCATTTTTTCTTTTCTTTTTTTTTTTCTTTTTTTTATCTGATTGTCTTATTTCAGACAGCCAATCTTCAAGTTCTGAGATTCTTTCCTCGGCTTGGTTTATTCTGTTGTTAATACTTATGATTGCATTGTGAAATACCTGTATTATGTTATTCAGTTCTGTCAGATCCATTAGGTTATTTTTTTATGCCAGCTATTATATCCTTCAGCCTCTGTGTCACTTTATTGTGATTCTTAGTTTCTTTGGATTGGATTTTGTCATCTTCCTTACTGTTGACAATCTTTGTTTCTATTCACACCCTGAATTATATTTCTGTCATTCCAGCCAGCTCATTCTGGTTAAGAACTCTTGTTGGAGAGTTTTTGCAGTCATTTGGAGGACATATGACACTCTGGTCATTTGAGTTACCAGAGTTCTTGCGTTAGTTCTTTCTCATCTCTGTGTGTGGATGTTCCTTTAACTTCAATATCAATTGAGTAGAGGCAATAGACTTCTTGATGTTTTCACCGGGCTGAGGCTTTGTGCAGGGTCTTTTTTGAAGCTGACTTGTCTCTGGTTGCAGAAGGGGATATTTAGCAAGGCATTTTTGGTGTTGAAGCTTTTAGATGTCAGGTATTTTTGGTGCTGAAGCTTTGGGGTGTAATCCAGTAGGTGGCACTTAGGTTATTGGTCAGTTTGTAGGCTCTTGCTCAGTTGTGTGGATCCTCTGTGTTTTCTCATAGTTGCAGCCGTGTTTCCTCTCAGTGCTCTGAAAACGTGGGTTTCCCTCCCCATTGAGTGCTGCCTGTAGATCATGGCTTGGCACTTCCGGGTTGCTCACTGCAGCTCTGGGGCAATCTGTGTTTATGTTCCTCCTCAACTTGGAGGCAACCGAGAAAGGGACCTTAGGTGGCTGTGGCCAAGGGTCTTTGGTTTGTCTCCTTGGGGCTCCACCCCAGAGAGAAGCAGGTTAGCAATCACTCAGTGAAATCAGCTCAGGATGGAAAGTCCATGCAATGAGCCCAAGCCAGGGGCTCTGTCTGGTGATGAGTGGTGGGGATGGGGGCCTTGTGGCAGATGAACTGGCCTTCTCACCTTGGGTCAACCGCAGCTTATTGGAGGTGTGGGTAAGGAACTAAGGGTCTTTGCTCCTTTGTTAGTCCAAGGGTAGAAAGGCAGAGGCAGTGAGTGAGAGGCTTTCAATTGCCCCTGGAGGCTCTGTCCTGGGAGTTACTGAACTGCTACTGGCTTGATAACTTTGGCAGTGGGTGGCTGGAGGCCCAGGCCCAGAGGACATGCCTAGTGAAGAGATATGGGAACAGGCCACTGTGTATAAGCCTGGCCACTTTTCTGTAGGGCTGCTGAAGTGTGCTGGTGGCCTGCTTCAGTCACTAGTTGCTTCAGATTTTTCAGTACCCGGAGGTATCACCAGTGAAGTCTGTGAAGCAGCAAAGACGGTGCCAGCACCTTTCTCTGGGAGCTCTATCCCAGGGAGGTTTGAAACCTCTGTTAGCCAGAGAACACCATCAGGGATAGCTCGAGACCCTGGTTGAAAGGTTCCACCAGGTGATGAGGAATGGGATTGGGGACCTGCTTAAAAAAGCAACATGAAATGGCCATATTTCCAATCCACATGAAAAATAAGTAAATCCCCACTTCACACCATTCAGGAAAAGAATACTAGATACATTAAATCCTTATATATGAAAAATAAAACTTAGAAATTATTAGAAGAAAATAAAAAATTAAAAACCTAGAATTAAAATTACCCCTTGTATTAGTCTGTTTTCACACTGCTGATAAAGACATACCTGAGACTGGGCAATTTGCAAAGGAAACGGTTTAATTGGACTTACAGTTCTAAGTGGCTGGGGAAGCCTCATAAACATGGCAGAAGGCAAGGACAAGCAAGTCCTGTCTTACATGGATAGCACCAGGCAAAGAGAGAATGAGGAAGACACAAAAGTAGAAACCCCTGATAAAACCATCAGATCTTGTGATACTTATTAATGAGGACAGGATGGGGGAATCCACCCCCATGACTCAATCATCTCCCACTGGGTGCCTCCCACAACACATGGGAATTATGGGCGTATAATTCAATATGAGATTTGGGTGGGGACACAACAAAACCATATCACCTCTGAACCAAAATATAATACAAAATTGGAAGACAAGCATACAGTGGGAGAAGATTCTGTACCACATATGAGATAAAGAATTAATAAGAGTATATAATTGTCTCATATAAGCCACTATACCGTCTCCTCCACTTATCTCTGTGTGTATACAAAAATGATATTTATATAGATATATAAATTTTTTCAGCTTTTAACAAAGAAAAAATAGAACTTGCAGAATAAATGTTGAACTATTTCCTATCTCACATGTTTAATTTTGAGAAATGTGCTGTTTTACAAACAGCTTTACTGAAGCAAGGGGTGAGGATTCAATAGGATTATTTTCAAAAGGACAAAAAATACCAAAGTCAGGGCCTCTCAGCCATTCCTGTGGTCCTGTTTACTCAGGTATTTGTAGAAAGGTATCAAGAGGTAGAGAAAAAATATATAAGCTATTAAAAGAAAATAATGTGAATTAAAAAACTGTTTTACTTGTTATTTAGCTGTGTAATATTGGGCAAACATCTTAACTTCTCTGAACCTCTGTCGTATATTTTTAAAGTAGAAACAATGGTACATAACTCACCTTTTTGTTATAGTTAGTACGTTAATTACATAATGTGCCTGGTGCAGAACTTAAAGAATATTCACTTGTTTTTCTTTTCTTCCTATAATACTCATTCTTTTCAATAAACTATCTTTTAACTTTTTTATTTTAAGATTTCCATGAGTTACTTTTATTCCTTTAATAATTTTTTAAAAATTTTGTATCTTCTTAATTTGAGACTGGCAAGAATCTGTTTTGAAAGTGATTCTTTGGGGACTGTAGAAAGAATGAAAGATGCACAATTACAACCAGCCTGTGTTTTCTCACAAAAGTTCATCAAAGTTCATGTGCTCAAACTTATACCTATGAAAACCAAAATAATATTTTTCTAAAACCAGAATACAAAATATTAACCTGGATCACCACAGCTACAACTTCATGCCAGTTACATCACATAGTTGACTGAAGCTAGACTATTAATTTTAAAATTAAGTAATACAATTTTGTTTGATAACTGCTATGGTATTAAAGTCAAGATCTTTCACTGTGTAGTCAATTTATAGGGCAGAGTATGAGTAGCATAGATTATTTCTCATAATATACAAACTACTTTGATTCCATTTTACTCTGAATTATCTAATTTAATTATTAACTTTTTGGCTTTGTTGTATTTTTTTCTTATACTTTTATTTTTAACAATTTTTGGATAAATTTTCTGAAAACGCATAGCCAGTAACAGTAAAAGAATCATAGAAAATCTATTAATATTGAGCTTCTTTTATTTTACTCACATTTAAATTCATTGCATGATTAAAAGATAAATTGTCTTTTTATCTTTCCCTGAACTGACAAATAATGACAAGAAATAGCAATGGCACCTTACAGGGTTCTTACAGAATTTCTCTGTTAATAGCCTAAAAATTACTAAAAATAAAAATGCAACAAGTTATCTTTCTCACCCTTCCAGATGAAAGATCATCAATTTCTATCCATTTGATTATCTTTAGCCCTCCTCACCATCCCAAAAGCTACTACCTGATTCTAAGCCTTCATCATTTCTTTCCTGGGCAATGCCAGAGCCCATGAACTCTCTCTGCAGGGCACTTACATTTTCAAAATACACATTTGACACTGTGACTCTCCAGTTTGAAAATCTGCATGTAAGTTTATGGTTAGTGAATATACTTAGCACTTAGGCTTTTTTGCTTACATTGATAACTTTAGAACCAGAAGGGTCAGCTTTGGATAATATGATTTATCCTACATAAATCCAAGAAATGTGGGAGAAACGAGACATCCCTTGGCCCTATAGATGGAAAGAGGTTTTCTTTTATGGGAAGAGAAAATAAAAGACAATGATATATAGCTTTCAAGTTGCATTGATGATTTAAGCTTATTATTGGTCATGAGCATTAGGACAGAAAGGGTCCCATTTTAAGACATGCGGTCACATATATTTAATTTTTGTGAGAGCAAAATTTTTGGAAACATATCATGTGTATTTCTAAGAGCAATCTCTAAGCTGCAGGCAGAATAAAATGGATCAAAGAAATAGCTACATCTTTATAGAAACAGTTCGGTGGGCTAAAGTTACCACAATAAGCAACAACAACAACAAAAAGTCCTTTTGCAAGCAGAAGAGTCACATTCTTTCACATTGATTTTTGTGGCTTCATCATGCACAACAAATCTATGTCAACATGAGTGGTAAATCTCAGAGGAGAAAAAAAATGTACAAGTCAAGGCCATGAAAGCAAAAGATATACTTAGGAAACTGTCTGTTGTAGCTATAATGAGAGGACTTGTTGTTTTTCAGAGTAGGATTCACAGCACTCTGTATCTAAAGAAATGTTAAAGAAAACTTTATTAATTTACAATAGTTATCCCTCAGTCAATATGAATGATTTTTTAAAGAAACAGAAAAAAATAAGACTATGTATGGTAGCCCTACTAATTGGGTATTCTTTCTATAAATTCTTGCTAGTTTCTTATTGTGTGAGTTTGCTGGGGCTGGCATAATGAAGTACCACAAACTAAGTGGTTTAAACAACAGAAATTTATCAACTCATCATTTTGGAGAGTGGATTATGAGATCAAGCTGTAATCAGGTCCATGCTCCCTCTGAAGATGCTAGGGAAGGATCTGTTCCAGGTCTCTCTCCTACTATCTATCTAGATGTGTTTGTTTCTGTGTCTAAATTTCCCTTTTTCATAAGAACACCAGCTGTATTGTATTAGGGACACACCCTACTGCAGCGTGACCTCATCTTAACTAACTAATCTGCAATGACTCTATTTCCAAATAAAGTCACATTGTGAAGTGCTGGGGGTTAGGATGTCAACAAATGAATTTTAGGAGGAATGCAATTGAAGCCTTAACACTTATAAATACTCAGTGTATTCATTACCTTTACACAATATAAATAGTGTGAAAATCATTCTTCTTTTTGTTTGTTTTTGAGATACTTTTTTTATTCTGCACTGAAAAATAAGAAAAATGAAAACACAGACTTCACATTCAAAGAGCTTATAATTTTGAAAGGGAGATACACTGTAGATACGTGAAGACACCTATGATATTGCAACATAGTGAGGGTGTGGCCAAGTGAATATTACTAAGAACAAGGAATATGGAAGTTTTCAAAGGCTCTTATAAGGATGATCAAGTTGTAAACAGAAGAAAGTTATACAGTGAGCAGAATTTTATGTGAAAAAATGTGGACATGGTGAAATTTACACACACACTCACACATACAACACTCTCACACACACACACACACACGATCAGGATTCTTAAATGAAGAAAATTAGGCACAAACAAGGATGAACTCATTTGCAGAGATCCTTAAATGTTAGGCTAAAGAGTTTGGATTTTGCCACATAAGTAATAGGAAGACACAGAAGCTTTTAAGGAGAAGAGTAACATTCTAAAATGATGTTTCAGGAAAATTAATTTAAGGCATCTCTGTGAATGAATGAAAGGAGACCATGGAACTGACTTAGTTTAAACCTCTTTAGAGGATAAACCAAAGGGTGGACACTTCCCTTTCACATACGTGAAATCCGCATCCCTCTGCTGAAAGAATTTATTTTGCCAGTACTCTTCCTTTCTTGACATTTCATCAATTATGAAGCAATGAAGCCTGGAAAAACTGCAGAAGTGGACTTATTGCTGTACCTGATTATGGGATGTTGGATCACCATGAAACCGAATGACACTGGGTTGAAAATCTTGGTCTCAAAGAACTGAAGATCATTTCCCAAATCTACCAAACACCTGTAGTCACAAGACAATAAAAGAATTCATATACATCTTTTGTTTATTTGTTTGTTTGTTTGTTTTTTCTTTTGAGATGGAGTCTAATTCTGTCGCCCAGGCTGGAGTGCAGTGGTGCGATCTCAGCTCACTGCAACCTCCACTTCCCGGGTTCAAGCAGTTCTCCTACCTCAGCCTCCTGAGTAGCCGGAACTACAGGGGCATGCCACAACTCCCTACTAGTTTGTTTTATTTTTAGTAGAGCCACGTTTCGCCATGTTAGCCAGGATGGTCTCAATCTCCTGACCTCGTGATCTGCCCACCTTGGCCTCCCAAAGTGCTGGGATTCATATTATTAAAATGTTACAGTTGTAATATTTTAAGTATTATCAGAAGGTAATTGTGAGCAGGTTCATACTGAAAAGTTTGTTAAGTGAAGAAGGTCATTATTATTCCTGGACTGACTACCTATGCAAAAATAAAATAAAATAAAAATGTTACGGAACAGAGAAAGAGTCTCCACTTTGAGATTCAGGAGAGACTAAAGCAGGAATATGCATTCAGTTTGGGGATCTCATTATGAGAAAAAGAGACATACTGCAGGAGGTTCAGAAGAAATCAACAGGAATAATTAAGGATCCAGAGGTATTTACTCCAGAGGAAATATTAAAAGAATAAATAGTGTACATGCAGTTGGCTGTGGGGAACATGAGAATTGTCTACAAATACCTAGTATGTGTAAACATTGAAAACTGAAAGTCAATATAAAGACTAGAGCAAGAAAGTAAAATTTAAAATAAGGCAATTCAATGAAAAAGAAAATTCTGGCAGAATAAAAAAGAGGGCAAGTAGAATTCTGCACAAATAGTTGTCTAACATGTCCCAGAATATTTAAAAATAAACTAGTCAAATAATATGTGAGTTCTACAGCACCCAGGAATAAATAAGTTTTAACTCATAAAGTTACCTGCTTTTCTCTTTTCTAAAAAATAGAGTTTTAATGTTTAGTCACTAATAGAATAACAATAAAGGAATGATATTTGGAGCTCATCTGGAAAATCAAAGTACACTTTAGCTACCTGCAATGTTTAAAGACAGAGTGCTCTGTCTGGAAGTGAGGAGATTTCGATCAAGTTCCTCTTCTATCTAGAGTAATTTTTATTTACCTGAAAATGGTAGAAATTAGTTGAATATTGGTATTTTTATCTCTTTTCCATTAGCACTCTCCTTCTGCAAGTAAGTTGAAGGAAAAGTACTTACATGAGACTGTACAGTTGGATGGTCACCTCGCCTGGCACTGCCAACCCAATCCTATCACCAAGAAATTACAAATATTTACCCCCTTCTTTTATGGAATGAACCCAGAGATTCTTATTCTAATCAACCTGACTTGAGAGTTTTTACTGGAAACTCTCAAGCATAGAGGGAGAGTCACCCAGGGGAGGTTGTCATCACCAGAAGTGTGACACTTTTGCCCAGTATCCCCATCACCTAGCCAAAAGCTAGTTCAGATCTCAGAAAACGTCTGCAAATTAAATGAAAATTTTGTGACCCTAATCCTTTCTTCATCACAAGAAGGAGAAACTGAGTCTCACCCTCTTTAATACTCTACAAATGACAAAAGAATTTCTGATTCTTTCATGATGATTGTTATGGATGCATCTTCTTTTTCTTCCAGAAGCATAACTCCTATTTCCTCACTGAGACAGAATGCTTCATTCAAATGATCTCATCAAAGGCACTGTGCATGTATCTTTTTTTTCCTACAAAAGTTCAGATTAGACACTTATCCTCAAATCAGACCTCAACAAGTTGGGTTGAATGGAGTATCCTGGAACTGGGGATATATTGTGAGGTTTTATTTGCTGCATTATTTTGAGTCTAAAATTCAGTTTGCAATGTGTAAACTGGAGCCTCTAGTGATCTGGACCTGTGTCATTACAGATGCTTCACTTTTCCTTAGGAAGTTCTAGTTTAGGAAGGTAAATACAAATATCTTCAGAAAACCAGTGCAAATGGAAGTTACCACAAGATTTGTTGACCAATACTGGCTCAAAGATCACACCTTGGAAGCCTGCCTCCCACCCCATCATCATTTAGAGAGTAGTTTGCATTCATGGTCTACAGGTTTGTTTGTTTGTTTGTTGTTTGCTTTTTTGAAACAAAGTCTCATTCTGTCGCCTAGGCTGGAGTGCAGTGGCATGATCTCGGCTCACTGTAACCTCTGCCCCCCTGGGTTTAAGCAATTCTCCTCCCTCAGCCTCCCATGTAGCTGGGACTACAGGTGCACACCACCACACCCCGCTAATTTTTTGTATTTTAGTAGAGATGGGGTTTCACCGTGTTGCCCAGGTTGGTCTTGAACTCCTGAGCTCAGGCAATCCACCTGCCTTGGCCTCCCAAAGTGCTAGGATTACAGGCATAAGCCACTGAGGCCAGTCTCGTGGTCTACTTTTAATTTTAACATAGTTCCCCTTATTACTGCAGAGGTCTATAACGTTACAATTTGAAAACACCAACTTTATCTATAATAAAAAGTGGCTTTAACTCTGTCCAACTTTTGTACACTTTCTGAATAAAGACACCTTAAATTTCAGTCTATTGCACAAAACCAACTGAGAAATTTTCTGCAATTTTATACTTCAGCCAGTAAAATATTATTGCATTTTCCCTGACCTGCACTAATAAAAAATTCATTCTATTAAAAACTTTAATATGAAAACACATATTCTTTTAACTCAAACTTTTATTGCAATGTATGTTCCCTTCCATTTAAATTTTAAGAAAGTAATGGTGAGATCAGGTTGGTAGTAAATTGATCACAAGTCTATATCCAGTGAGTTTGAAGACATATGGTGCCGCTTGGAGCTAGACGGCCAATGTTCTCTTGGTCTAGCACTGTTCATGAAGTAAAGTGCGAAATAGGACACAAGTGACTTAGGTATAGTCATTTAGCATCTGGTCCAGTCATGTTAATTCAGGTTGGACATTATATGAAGGCAGGAACATAACATGATGCAGAAACACTTACAAAAAGCATGCCAATTTAATAGCTTGGCAAAAAATGAATGTTTTACCTTCAGGGCAGGAAACTGAGTTTGTTTTAACAGTAAGATTTTCTGTTACCCTGAAACCACAACAACATAACATGAAGCAAAGTTTCCCTTCATTCTAATAAAGGCAATGATTATCACTATTCAATAATGTATTCATTCACCCATTCTTTAAATCTCAGCTCTAGTATCGGTTCTTCCAAAAAGAGCAATTAACAATTTTAAAGGGATATACACTAGAAGCAGAAAGAATAGCAAGTGTGAATGAGTGCCCAGAATAAAAAGTAGGAAAATGTAAAAATACAGTATTAGTTTTACACTAGAAAAGCACATAAAATAGTATCTAGAATAAAAAGAAATTATGTGACATGTGGCATCTTGACTAAGGACTATTTTAATCAACTTTTTTTTGAAGTAGTGGAAGGATAATTTTCTTACTCGTGGTTTTTCCTGGTAAAGGGAAAATAAACCATATTTCTCAATGTTATGGTGTTCTGAGGCCACAATCAAAATTTCAGTTATTTTAAATTTAGCACATGTAGCCAAAAGAACATCATTCAATATGCTACTTGTTCATTAATATCAAGGTCCTGTTGAAATGCAATAGTTCATAACATAGTTTTAGAGAACAATTGCTAAATGTGTGAAGTGGGGACCTGACATCATATATCTACACAACTTAGCAACAGGAAGGCAGCATGATAGAGAGGGAAAGAAAGTACTAAACTGGAAGTCAGGAAATGTGGCTTCTATTGATGGATGTTGGTTAATTGTCGATGAGTCAATCACTATGAGCTTCAGTTTCTTTATCTATAAAATTGTGAATTGGACCGGATGCCCTCTAAGATTCCTTCCATCTCTGATATCTATTTTAAATTTGTAATCTTTGATGGTTAACAAAATATTATAAAAATAGGCTTTCATTTATAAATAAAGTTGGTATTATTTAATAAACTTTAGTTTGCCCTGAGCAAACAGTTAATAAATTTCTACTACTAAAGACTGTTAATGAATCTCTATTAAAATTAATACCATCAATTTCCAAAATAGTTTATTGAGAAACAGCCTGAGGATAGGAAATAGAATGTTTCTCTGAATCATGCCTCTAAATATTTTTGCAAATTACACTTACAACTTTATTCTCATTTATTTCTTTAAAAAATTACAGGCATACTATATGCTAGGAAATATGCTGACTATTGGAAAACAAGACAGTTACAAAAATGTTTTGCTGTTTTTAGTGTTTGTAAGTCTCATAATAAAAATTTTCTGGATATTTATTCTCATAATGATATCCCCAAAGCCCATTTTTTACCCTAACTGAAAATATGAAACAGTAAAAACGTCAAGTTGCAACATGGAGATAGGATTTAAAAAAAAAAAAAAAAAAAAAAAACCAGACATATTGGCCCGTGTGACATTATCTAACCTCCACAATAGTTTTATTTTAACAACATTTGAAAATGATTTTTTCTGTGTTTTTTGTTGGGGGGAATGGGAGTGAAATTTGTTATACTTATATACTAAAAGGATTCAATAAATGGAAAATAATAAAATTAAAACAAACTATGTGGATCCAAATTATTACTTTGAAGCTATTGCTATACAATGTTCTCAAACCTTAAAAAAAATTGGAATGTAGTTAAGCATTCTCATGTAAGAAAACAAGCAATATGATGAGTTTATCATTTGATTTTTTTCAATACATTCTGAGAGATGATGTATAAGCATAACCAAAATTAGCATAATTATTTAAATGTTTATAATTATTTTACATGTTAAATATTAAGTTTTTAGCAGGGCTGTACCAGGGAGGCAGAAGATGACTGGCTTAATATCTACCTAAATGGAAGAACAAGGTAAGATAATTACAAAGACACAAATTTTTGGTTTAATCCAGCAATCAAAGATATTCATACATGGAACTGGCTGTCTTCATGAGGACTTCATTATTCAAGAAGTAACTGGGGTACAACATGTTGGGGATATTGTCCAGTGGACTCAAGCATCTGTCAATATGGGTTTAATGTCTCTTTCAAATCTCACTTACTACAATTCCTTAAAATCTTATGTAAGTCAAAGAAAAAACAAACCTAAATACTTGAGCAAAACTCAAACTAAAAATTGAAATAAGATGGCAAATTATTTAATGTAATCCCCCAATTCCTTCTACCAATTCTGAACTAGCTTAATCCAACTGTAACTTTCAGAAAGTAAAAGAACAAGGGAACTAGTTGATTTTTTTTCCTGTAAACAAGCCCCTGTAATCTTCCCACTCTAATACATTGGAAACAAACTTTTAGAAATGATTCCTATTTCAATACACTCCAGCTGTGCTATTTTTCTTATACATATAGACTTTTCCTGGCCCTAAACATGAAATACAACATTATTTTATACATAAAAGTTAATATTTCTATTAAATCACATGTCAAAAGAACTTCAAGGATTCAGCTTTGGGAGAAATTCACATATTCTTTTTCTTTCTCATAAGGAATATAGTGTATAAAAAACACAAAGAAATGTATATGTTGCTTTAGTTACAGAACACTCTGTCAAAAGGTCTCCCCCCACCCCACCCGACTGTTGTTTCCAGCATTCTCTGTCTCTCCATTATTCTTTGCTTGCTAAAGTAGCTGATTCTATAATAAAGGCAACTGAGTGTCGGCTTGAGACTGCCATGAAAACTCACATCCATATAAAGCGTTTTTCCACTTTTGTTAAGCTTCTTATCACACACACACAAAAGAAAGAACTCTCTCTCCTTCTCTCTCTACGCCTCTTTCCCTCTGCCCTTTTTAAGCGATCGTTCTAATTTTATGGAGACTCTTTTTGCTAGGGTACCAAACTACAGTTCACTCACTATAGGAAAGTGAACCCCAAAGAGCCAGCTTGCAACTATGACAAACCATTTCCACTTCTTATGTTAACATTTCATCTCAGAGGACTCTTTTCTCTCTCTGGCAGTTGCAAGGCACCTCTTTGTCTCTATTGAGCTTACTGTGTGAAGGTGCGTCATTGACTATAGTGAAGTGAACTCGAAATTGCCAACTTGAAGCGGGCACACGGTTTTTTAAATTTTGTTGAAGTTGACGCCCCCATGGGATTTGTGCTGTCCTAAGCAGCAGTTTAGTCTTTTATGACATTTCTCTTCGGAGACAGCCTCAGGGAGAGACAATGTGCCAACTTCTGCATTTGGGGAGGTGGGAACATTGGTGATTTGACGGAACTCATTTGATCACACCCGCACCCCACTCCCATGTCCATCACAGGTGTTCTTTCTCATTGTTCTCTCTTCTCTCTTCTGAACTCACTGGGTTCTTTAAAGCAGGAAAAGTTCAAAAATGCTAACTGAGGCAGCCCTCTCAACAGGAGGATTGCCCAGTAAGAGAAAATACAAGGCATTAAGGCAGTCTGCTTACCAAGGCTATAAGCAAAATTCTCTTCTTCTCCAAGTCCATTTTTATGTCCTTTGTTAGGACAAATTTCAGTAGTAAAATTAAGCAAAGAAGAAGCTGCTCTTTCATTCTAAGGGGATATTAAATACGCTGAATATCATTTAGACCAGTAATTCTCAAAATTTGGTCTGAAGACTAGCCACATCAGTATCACCTAGAAACTTGTCAGAAATGCAAATTGCTGGACCCCATCTTGGACCTATAGAATCAGAAACTCTAACCTGCTTTAACAAACACTCCGGGTGATCTCGATGCACAGTAAAGTTTGAACTGTCTAACTAAACTAACAGCTCAAGTATTACTGTATTTGATGAACGTTTGTTATTGGAGTGGAATCAAGTGAGTGCATAAAAATAAGAGTAAATAGGGAATAAATATAATAATTCATGATACAATAAACTGTGTTTTAGTACTGAATTCATCAAAGCAGAATCATTTGAAAATTCGAAACTTCATTTGAAAACTATTCTGAAGCATATGGGTACAAATAATACCCAAATCAAGGTCAGTTGCTCTACAGTGGTATCTGTTCAAATAAATGCCAGATTAGTTATTCACACAAAGAGTACACCTTGAGCACTTGCCACATATACTGTCCTGTACCAGGATCCAAGGAAAGTGACAAAGATCCCAACCTCAAGTCTATGAGGAAGCTAGAACCTTTACATGCAATCATACTATACAAGGAAGAAAGTCCTTCCATAAAGCACAGATAAAATGCTCTGGAATTTCAGAAGAGCTGAAAAATTTTACCTAATGAATCTTGAAAGGCATTATGGAAAATGCGCCAATTCAATTTACACAAAAAAAGAAGCACAAGGGGCAGTAAGTGAAAAATATATGAACCTCACTAAACGTAAGTAAAACATAAGTAAAAACTATAAGTTATGGATTTTACCTCTTAAGTGGCAGTGTTTTTTAAAAATATTTGGTGAAGATGCAGTGAATCAGAAACGTTAACCCCTGACTGGGAGGGCAAATTAGTTCATTTCTGGGAGGAAACTTATGCATTGAAAGCCTTAAAAGTGTTTATACTTTTTGACATAGTAATGCCATTTAAAGAATTCAACCAAAGGAAATAACATTACAATGCTTTATATGCAAGAATAATAACTAAGGAAAAAGTGATTTGTAA
Source organism: Piliocolobus tephrosceles (assembly GCF_002776525.5). Classification (NCBI taxonomy): domain Eukaryota; kingdom Metazoa; phylum Chordata; class Mammalia; order Primates; family Cercopithecidae; genus Piliocolobus; species Piliocolobus tephrosceles. The sequence goes on from NC_045444.1 coordinate 50,207,392, forward strand.
AATGTTAAAAAATGGTGGATTGAATGAATATATATGGTGCCACCATATAAAGTAACATTGTGCTGTCCATTAATATCATGTTGTAAAACAATATATATTGACATGAAAAAAACGCTCATGGTGTATTGTTGGGTGAAAAAATGGAAGCCACAAAACTCTATCTACATTCCTGATGTTGTTTTTTAATCTGCATTTCTATATATCTAGTAAAAAGAACTGAAGAGAAATAAGTCAATATTGTATCTATGGGTAATGTTTGCTATTAGGCTATGGGTTTTTTCTTATATTTCTATAGTTTTTATAGAATCGTCTCAGAGTAAAATCTATCCCCACCATGGCCCTGGTTTTTGTCTTCTTCTGTGACCTTACTTTATATTTCTCTTACTCACACTCTCCAATCTAGAACTACCCTGGCCTTTTTTTTTTTTGCTCCTCAAATATACAAAAGTGCAGCTTGGTCTTGGAGCCTTTGCACCTGTGGTCCCCTCTGTGTGGAGTGCTCTCCTTCAGTTCATTTTGTTACCAGGGGTCCTAATTACCCTAAAAGGTGGACTCTTTCTTGTTCAGTGTCGTGAAGCCAGTACATTAAACCGAAAGTGAGCATAGAGCAGTACATGTTTTATGTGATGGTCACGACATAGAGAAGTGGGAGTGTGGCTCACAAATCAACATGTCAGCTCCTGAGAATCGGAAAGTTACAGATACAGGGTATCTTTAATGAAAGGTTTGAGCATTAAAACCAACGAGAGGAATATTCATGCTTTTCTTGGGAAGGGATGGAGATTTTCCTGGAATCAAGTAGCCACTTCTTTCCTGTCCTTTTTTGGTTCTTTTTGGTCATTGTCGTGATGATTGTCAACTGTCACGGCATTGGTGGGAGTGTCATTTAGTATGGAAATTGGAGTATAATGAAGCTAGAGGTTCTTCAAAGATCAAGTAAGTGGATTTTGCCAGCTTCAACTTGTCTAGTTCCAAGAAGGAACTTCTGACCACAGACATTCTGTTTCCTAAAACTAAGCAGAGATAAGGCTGAGTAGAAATTCAGCTATGTCAGGGAGGCATTGCATTTGACAGTGAAAGCTAGTGGGGTACAGCTAAGTCACGTTGGCACAGACATGGCTAACAGTTGCATGGCTGGCTCCTTCAACATTCCTTTTAGTCATATCAACAGAGAAGCCTTCTTGAGCAAGCAAACTGAAGTCCCCACACATTTTTCCTCTCCTTGTCTTTATCTCATTCATCACTATCCAAAATTATTTTGTGCATGTGCTTATTAGTTGTCATCTCTCCCCCTTTCTCTAAAATGCATGCTCCCTGGGAAGTTGCCTATCTTGCTTATCTTGAATATTAGTATATCTAATAACCAACAACAGTGCCAGATATGTAACAGACCCTCATTGTACTATAATTTATATAAACCATGAAAATATAAGTTCTTGGGTATTTCCTGGGGATCAAGAACCTTTTATGTCTAAAATCTTCCTTTACCTCCAGTCTCTGTTTTAATTTTCTGCATTCTAATTTCTTGTCTCTTCTACATTGTCAATATCTAAATGTCCACAGAAATAAAAATAAGTAACTAAATGATAATATGTATACATTGATACATAGTATTATAAAGTTAATATTGCAAAAAGAAAGCCATCAGCACAATGTGCACTAAACAAGAAAGACTTCCTGGAAGAGGTGTTCCTTGAGTTTGTTTAGGAAGTGATGGAATACAGCTTTATGGAGGAGTGGTACAAGGACATTCTACATGCAGGGACATCATCAGCTAGAATGAAGCAAGCAACACAGGATTCACACCAGCAAGATTATGCATAGTGTTCCTATAAGGAGGATGTTTGACATGCATTTTTGTTTAATATATTGCCTAATGTATATACAACAACTATAAACTCTAAAATTTCAATGTTTTATAATAAAAAAATTTTACTTGTCTTTGTTCTCCAAGTATTGGGAGAGAACCTCTAAATCTTTAGAATTTTCCAAATGATAAGAGTGTTTTTGTTATTTTTGGTGGGCCTCTCAGATCATACCTAAGTGTATGTTAACAAGGTGACTCATGGTGACCCCCTAATAACCTCAGCATAGTGGCTGGCTATACCAAAAAGATCAGCCATTAGAGAGGTGGGATTTTGAGCCATTTATATCTCCAGGGAGGGGAGAAAAAAGACTGAAGACAGGGTTTAACCACATGGGCAATGATTCAACCAATGGTGCCTACACAAAATTCCAAAGAAAACTTTAGACACTGAAGCTCAGGTGGGCAGCCAGTTTTGTAATACAGATTGATTTAGTAAGACAATGACATGTCCTGAGGATGCAGAAGTTTCACATTTGGGACCCTCCCAGACATCACCTTTTGCATCTTTTCATTTGATTGGTCCTCATCTGTATCTTTTATAATAAAAGTATGGTTATAGCACTTCCTAAGTTCTGTGAGTCATTCCAGTGAATTATTGAACCTGAAGGAGTAGTGGGAACTCCTGAATGTGTAGGTAGTTTGTCAGATGCACAGGTAGCTTGGGAACGCCAGAGCTTGTGGCTGGTATTTGAAGTGAGAAGGCTTATGAAGAACTGTGCCCTTAACCAGTCAAGTGTGTGCTAACTACAAGTAGTTAGTGAGAAAACTGCAATGTACTCAATATAGAAAAATTTGATTCTCCATGAGCTTACACCAGTTTTTCTTAACATATATGTCTATCAGAATTTTTAAAATAATACTCCCATTTCCCAGATACTAGCCAAGTCAAAATTTTAACATATGGTATATAAATCACTAACAAGATAATATTATATCCATAAACAGAGGTTTCATCACAAGCCGACTTACCTTAGTATTTCATCATTCAGAGGCAGATAAGACAAGTATAACGCACCCCTGGGTTCTTCCAAATGAAATTCAGCAATAAAAATTCTGACTCTACAGAGGCTCTCAATGTCCCGGGGTCTTATTTTATAACATCAGAAATTCTCCCTGAAAAGTAATTTCTTCCCAGTAGTTGTGGCAGTTGGCGAATAACATCACCTACATGATTCCTATTTGTACCAAACTATATTCAATAGTACAGATATTACAGATAATTTAGAACTATATGAATTATATTGTTGCTTTTTATATTTTAAAGCAAAAATTTAAGACTTATCTGTGTGTCTCCTGTATTCTAATAATAATTGTAAGATTAAATAGTTCAAAGTAGTGAAAAGAAAAGGAAAAAAGTTTTTAAAAGGCATCCATTGACTATGAAACTGTTTTTTATTCTTGATGTTGCTTATTTCAGGGAAGTAACTACAAATATTTCCTTAACATGGTAAAATTCAGAAATTGGCCTGAATCTTCTGAAGATGGAAAGTTTTCATATTCATATCAAAGAGTTTCTGCTTTTCTTGAAAATGCCACAATTGCACATTTAAAAAACTCAATTTATTTTTACTTTTGCTTTGTAAAATGTTGGAATTGAGAAATATCTAGCTCAGAACATAATTATGGAGTTAAAATATAACATAATAGAAATTGTAGATTTGCATACTAAGATCAAGGCTGTAGTTTTTGATCCTTAGAACAACCCCTAAGGGAAGTGGATCAAGTAATAGAATCGCCAGTTTCCAGTTAATGATGTGGAGTGTTTATTTTGAAGAGTAAAAATAGGTTGGGAATGAGCGAATCTTCAAAACATCCTAAATCCTCTATAAACTACTACAGAATTTAACTACAGGGATGGAAAGGAAACTTAGCAACTGAGATTGAGCTGGGATTCTCTGAAATAATTAACACCATTCTCCTTAACAGCCAAGGTGCAAGATTGGCTCTGTATTATAAAAAGGGTGCAGAACCAGGACCTCTCCCCTAGTAGTTTCATTGACCAAAGAAGAATTATTGCTTCTTTCACTTAACAAATTCTGTGAGTCTTCAGAAGTGCAAACCATGCCCACCGACCCCATGATTTTCTCAATTATTATGACAAAGACCTTGTCCTATCTCTACAGTTAATAACAATAATAATTAAATCAATTGATATTTATTAAGTACAAAAACTGTATGATGTGCATATTTATATCTAATTTCATTTAGTCTTACTAATAACACTATTAGGCAAGTAGCATTAGTCCTATTAAACCAAAATAAGAGGGAAGGTATCAAGTTGCTTGCTCAAGATTGCTTATGCTGATTGCTTAGCAGCTAGTAAGTAGTAGAGCAAGGATTTGAACCTAGGTCTGCCTATTCTAAAGCCCAAGATCTTATCTGCTACAATACACTGAAAATAATGGTCCTGTGAGGAAAAAGTAGCGAAAAATAGATGTTCAGTAACAAATATCTACAAGATGTTCTCTTAAGCTTTTACATCCTCAGCTAAATCTGATTAAACAATCAGGTGTCACTTTAGAGTCTCAAAATATATACAAAAACAAGCAACTCTTTAACATCAGTCCATTTGTTTTTTGAAATGTAAGTTACATTTGACTAAAGCAAATTTAAACTCTCCCCAGACCCCTACTTCTGTATATAGTGAGAATTAGAAAAGATATAAAATACGTAGTGTATGAACATCAAAGGGATATACAACTATATCTATAACTATATATGACATATATGTTATATAATATGTATATACATACACGATATACATACATTTTAGAAACAGTGTTTTATTCTGTTTCTAATACCTTATAACATTCTAAAATTATATGGTTTCTTAACAATTAAATTGGTAGTCAGTCAGCTTAAGTCCAATGAGCTTCCAAATGAGGTTTAAGATTCATTATTTGCAACACTTAATTGTTTACATCTTTCTCTCAATTGTTTTCTAAGTTTAATCGAGCTACAGTTTATGTATCTAGGACAACATATTTATTTTCTTTTATTCTCATTTTTGTCATCAGTTGATGAAAGACATTTACTTATTTTTTTTTTTTTTTTGAGACAGAGTTTTGCTCCTGTCTCCCAGGCTGGAGGGCAATGACATGATCTGGGATCACTGCAAACTCCACTTCCCAGGTTCAAGCAATTCTCTTGCCTCAGCCTCCCAAGTAGCTAGGATTACAGGCACCCGCCACCACACCTGGCTAATTTTTGTATTTTTAGTAGTGATGGGGTTTCACTATGTTAGCCAGGCTGCTATCAAACTCCTAACCTCAGGTGATCCACCCACCTTGGCCTCCCAAAGTGCTAGGATTACAGACGTGAGCCACTGTGCCCTGCCAACACATTATCTTAAAGATCAAATAGCGTGGTGCTCGTTAGGCACAATTTCTTATATACAATAAGTGCTCAAAAAATAATGTTATTTCAATTATTGTAATCACTGTACTTTAGCATACAGGAACTCAACAGGATCTACAGCACTAATATTAGCTGTATATTGTCCCCTGGCATTCAGATGACAACCAACAGTAATTGGTTTGAGTACAGATCACATAGCTAGCTAGAGGTACTGGGTACTTTAGCATGATAAATCATTCTTCCACTCTAGTGGTGCAGAGTAATCAGAGATTGCCCATTTAAGAAGAATAAATTTTCTGTGATTTTCAGTAAAATGTTACTCAGGTCTCTCTTTAAACAAAAGATTATTTCTAAATTATATATACCTGGTACAAGTCGACTTGTTTCCATCAGGTAAAACATAAATCAATCTTTAGTTTAGAAAAGAGCTTCAGTTTCCTGAATTATTTACTGTCTTATTAACTTTAATAAGGTTTAATAAAGCATACTTTGTCGTTGCACAAATTCTTACTAATAACCAAAATGAACACTTTGAAGTATATGCTCTTGTAAGCCACTTGGAGACCATTGGGTACATTCAAGAAACAATTTACTTAATGGTATCAGCAGAATCTAGCCAAGTAAATTTAAAACAGCATATGTCAGAAAAAGTGGAGGGAGTCACATTTTGCCATGTAAACACACAGCGATATGTCCCTGTGAACATTAATAAATGTTCCTTAATTTCCTTAATTCCTGAAAATTTCCTTAAGATGAACAGAATTATGCTAATTTTAAAAATTTAGATAAATATAAGGAGTACAAGTGCAGGTTTTTTTTTTTTTTTTTAACATGGGTATATTGCATCGTAGTAGTCTAAGCTTTTGCTCTAACCATCACCTGAATCATGTACATTGTTCCCATTAACTAATTCCTCATCCGTCATTCTCCTCCCATCCTTCCACTCTTCCACTCTTCCAAGTCTCCAATGTTGATTCTTCCACATTTTCTTTTTGAGATGGAGTCTCACTCTTTCACAGAGGCTGAAGTGCAGTGGCACAATCTTGGCTCACTGCAACCTCCACCTCCTGGGTTCAAGCGATTCTCCTGTCTCAGCCTCCCGAGTGGCTGGGACTACAGGCATCTGTCACCATGCCCGGCTAATTTTTGTATTTTTAGTAGAGATGGGGTTTCGTCATGTTGGTCAGGTTGGTCTCGAACTCCTGACCTCAAATGATCCATTCGCCTCGGCCTCCCAAAATGCTGGGATTACAGGTGTAAGCCATTGCACCCGGCCTCTACATTCTATGTCTGTAGGTACACATTATTTAGCGCTCACTTATAAGTGAGAACAAGCAGTATTTGATCTTATGTTTCTGAGTTGTTTCACTTAAGATAATAGCCTCCAGTTCCATCCATGTTGCTGCAAGATACTTTATCTCATTATTTTTGATGGCTGAATAGTATTCCTATATATATCTCGCATTTTCATCATCCAGTCATCCACTGACAGATACAAGTTTACTTCATATCTTTGCTATTGTGAATAGTGTTGTAATAAACATATAAGTGCAGGTATCTTTTTGATACAATGATTTCCTTTGGACAGATACCCAATAGTAAGATTACTATTGGCAAATAGTAATCTATTGGTAAATAGTAATTCTGTTGGTAAATAGAACTACCGTTTGTTCTATTTTTAGTTCTTTGAGAAATCTCCACACTGTTTTCCACAGTGGTTGTACATTTCCACCAATAGTCCTACCAACAGTGGAATTTACATTCTTACCAGCAGTATATGTGTTCCCTTTTCTCTTCATTCTCACCAATATCTATTATTTTTTATCTTTGTAGTAATAGTCATTCTGAGTAGTGTAAGATGATATCTCCTTGTAGTTTCAATTTGTATTTCTCTGATGATTACCAATGTTGAACATTTTTTCATATGCTTGTTGGCCATTTGTATGTCTTCTTTTGAAAAATAAATATTCATGTTCTTTGCCCACTTTTTAATGGGGTTATTATTGTTGTTGAGTTGTCTGAGGTCCTCATAAATTCTGAAGAAGCAAATCATGCTCATTATTAATCAGTCATAAAATGAAATGATGTAATTTGATAAAGTGTAGTCATGATGTAAATAATCTAATTGCATACTCTTGCTAAGAAAATCAAGAACAATCGCCTTGTAATAAGAGGAAAGAGTAGTTTCGATCTAATCTTTTAAGTTTGTAATGTAATTCTAATGCTAAGTCAGCTTTAAAAACCAAGGGGACAAGAACTAGATCGTTCTAGTTGGTAAATAACTGATATCATGAGAGTCCTGTATTATATCAAAATATTATTATAGAGAAGAACAGGGTCACTTTCAATTTGCAAATAAGAACTCTATTAAAAATAATCAGTCAAAAGTTTAAAATAAGCTTTGAATATGTCTAGCAAATCGGAACAGAAATGCAATTGGCTAGCCCAGTAAAATTTTTTGGCAATCTTTCAAAGAAATGAAGAAGCATAACATGAACATTTTGTCAGGCCTCAGGAGTTTTGGTGAATATTCTATAAACAATAGCATCTCAGCATTATCCCCAGTCACAATCATACCAGATGTTATACTTCCAACCCTTATTCCCTGGCTCATAATTTAAAAAAAGGAAAAATGATCCTTCTATTTATGAAAATAGGAGAGAAAAAGTAACTCTTTTATAGACTATCCGTTGAAAAACAGTAGGATAGATAGTTTGCAAAGGTATGTTAAAGTAGCAAATAATGGTAGCATGCATTCATTATGTCTTGTTTGCTCAAAGCTCAGCTAAACTTGAATTTTACCTCATTCAGTGTTTCAGAGGAAAACTGAAAGAGACATAACCTCTGCAGTAGTTAGTGGCAACTTTCTATGAGATTGGAAATGTATTCACTGTGAAAATATTGAGTCACTAAGCCTTCAGACTGCATTCCAAAAGTCTACCAGGGACATTTCAATCAAGGGTGTGAAAATGTGACAGCCAGGCCATTTGGGCTAAAAAGCATCGTACAGAATTATGTTGGGGAATCTAGTGCCCTCCAAATGACCTCGTGTGTGGCCATGGTATTAAATCATGGAGAAACTTATTCATTAGTTGAATATTTTCTTTCCAAAAAAGGGAGAAAAAGAAAGAATCTTGCATTCCCAGTAAGAATGCTAAATTACCCTATCTCCCAATGGAATGATTCACTTTCATTTCCAATAGCAGTAAAGCCTATTGACCCCCGTGGTGTTATCCTTCTCGCTGCTCATGCAGTACTTTCTTTAATCTCTCGGATCAAAGATTGGTCAATAAAAATCATCTCTGCTTTTATGGGGAGCAAACAAATTGCACTCAGTCCTGTGATAATTGTTAAGTTCTCACAAAATTCCAGAAAAAGAAATACCCATGTGTTGTCACTAAATTAGCTGAGGAAAGAGGTCATCTTCTATTTGGTGAGCCCATTTAAATGCACTAGCTTTTCCATGTAAGGTCCATATTACTTCTCTTGGGAGGATAGGAAGAGTTCTGATTTTTTCCTTCTTCCTAAAAATTTTAAATGAATTTTGAATGAGTGAAAGATCTCTTACCAATGACCCTGAACACTGAAGTCCAATTTTTCTGCAGAAAAAAATTACATGGAGGTGTCATTTTGAAAAAAGAACATCAATATAAATGACAGCCTCAATATGAACTGCCCTTTGCAATAAAAGAAACATGCCTCAATCCCAAATGAAAAGGACAACTTCTTTGGTGAAAGAGTAGACCAGTTGTTTTCTCCATTAAAGTTTTGTCCACTTTGCTAAGTAGCAGCAAGTTTCAGTAGAAGATGAAAATAAAATCTAGTTTTTGTTAGGTCTGTAATTATTCAATTGAAACTAGACTCAGTTCATTGACTTATTTCATAATAGATCATCTAATAGTCACTCATGGGAGATTCATGTTTCTTCTGAATTATCTTAAAGTTGACAAATTGCTAATTTAGTCAGGCACAGTTTGCCATTGACAACCCCATTAAGCTTTTAAAATTTTATTTTAATTTTCTAATTGCTAGTCATAAGAAATATATACTGTCATCTGAACTGTTTCTTTCATCCCAGTTTAAATTTAAAATGTGATGGAAAATTAACACTTAGCAGAAGTAAAATTTGTGGAGGGTATTCTGATACCTTTGTCATCTGAAATGGTTTAGCTGTGTCCCCACCCAAATCTCATCTTGAATTGAATTGTAGTTCTCATAATCCCCACATGTCATGGGAAGGACCCCATGGAAGTTAACTGAATCATGGGAGTGGTTTCCCCCATGCTATTCTCATGACAGTGAGCAAGTTTTCATGAAATCTGATGGTTTTTTAAAGGGTTTTCCCCCTTTGCTCAGCTCTCATTCTACTTCTCCCTGCTGACATGTGAAGAAGGACATGTTTGCTCCCACTTCCACCATTATCGTGAGTTTCCTAAGGCTTGGCCAGCCAGCTGAGCTATGAGTCAATTAAACCTCTCTCCTTTATAAATTACCCAGTCTGGGATATGTTACATTTTTACTAGCAGTGTGTATTAGTCTATTTTTACATTGCTGATATAGACATACCTGAGACTGAGGGAAAAAGGAGGTTAAATGGACTTCCAGTTCCACATGGCTGGGGAGGCCTCGCAATCATAGTGGAAGGCAAAGAGGAGCAAGTCACATCTTAGATGGATGGTGGCAGGCAAAGGAGAGAGCTTGTACAGGGAAACACCCCCCTATAGAACCATCAGATCTCATGAGACTTAATTCACTATCACAAGAACAGCACAGGAAAGGCCTGCCCCCATGATTAAATTACCTCCCACCAGGTCCCTCCCACAACATGTGGGAATTTAACTTGAGATTTAGGTGGGGACACAGTGAAACCATATTACAGTGTGAGAATGGACTAACACAGTAAATTTGCACTGCAGAGAGTGGGGTACTGCTGTAAAGATACCTGAAAATGTGGAAGTGATTTTGCAACTGGATAACAGGCAGAAGTTGAAGCTGTTGGGAGGGCTCAGAAGAAGACAGAAAAATGTAGGAAAGTTTGGAAGTTCCCAGAGACTTGTTGAATGGCTCTGACCAAAATGCTGATAGTGATATGGACAATGAAGTCCAGACTGAGGTGGTCTCAGATGGAGATGAGGAACTTGTTGGAAACTGGAACAACGGTGAGTCTTGTTATGGTTGAGCAAGGAGACTGGTGGCATTTTGCCCTGCCCTAGAAATCTGTGGAATTTTGAACTTGAGAGAGATAATTTAGGATATCTGGTGGAAGAAATTTCTTTTTCTTGAGACAGAGTCTCTCTCTGTAGCCCAGGCTGGAGTTCAGTGGCACAATCTTGGCTTACTACAACCTCCACCTTCTGAGCTAAAGTAATTCTCCTGCCTCAGCTTCCCAAGTAGCTGGGATTACAGGCGTGCACCACCACACCTGGCCAACTTTTTTATTTTTAGTAGCAAAGGGGTTTCACCATGTAGGCCAGGCTTGTCTCCAACTCCTGACCTCAGGTGATTCATCTGCCTCAGCCTCCCAAAGTGCTGGGATTACAGGTGTGAGCCACCACACCTGGCCCTGGTAGAAGAAATTTCTAAGCGCACAAGCATTTAGGAGGAAGCAGAGCATAGAAATTTAGAAAAGTTGCAGCCCGATGATGCTATAGAAAAAAAAAAAAAGAATTCTGGGGAGAAATTCAAGCCTGCTGCAGAAATTTGCATAAGTAACTAGGACGCAAAAGTCAATCACCAAAACAATAGGGAATATGTCTCCAGAGTATGTCGGAGATCTTCACTGCAGCCCCTCCCATCACAAGCCTGAAGGTCTAGGAGGGGAAAATGGCTGGACCTGGGCCCTCCATGCTCTAGGCAGCCTCAGGACATGGTATGCTGCTTCTCAACTGCTTCTGCTACAGCCATGGCTAAAAGGCACCAACATATAGCTCAGGCCATTGCTAGAGAGGGTGCAAGCCCCAAGCTTTGGTTGCTTACATGTGGTGTTGAGCCTGTAGGTCAACAGAAATCAAGAATTGAGATTTGAAACCTCCACCTTGATTTCAGAGGATGTATGGATATCTAGGCAGAAGTTTGCTGCAGGGGTGGGGCCTTCATGAAGCACCTCTGCTAGGGCAGTGGGGAAGGGAAAGGTGAGGTCAGAGTGCCCATACAGAGTCCCCACGGGGGCACTGCCTAGTGGAGCTGTGAGAAGAGGGCCACTGTCCTCCATACCCCAGAATGGTAGAGCCACTGACAGCTTGCACCCTGTGCTTGGGAAGTCTGCAGACGCTCAATGTCATCCTGTAAAAACAGCTTGAGGGGGAGCACTACCTTGAAAAGTCACAGGGGCAGAGCTGCCCATGGCTGTGGGAGCCCACGTTTTGCTCCCACAAAGGAGGTCATTTTGGAACTTTAAGGTTTAATAACTGCCCTATTGGATTTTGGATTTGCATGAGGCCTGTAGCCATTTTGTTTTGGCCAATTTCTCCCATTTGGAACGGGTATATTTACCCAGTGCCTGTACCCCCATTGTATCTAGGAAATAGTTAACTTGCTTTTGATTTTACAGGCTCATAGGCAGAAGAGGCTTGCTTCATCTCCGATGAGACTTTGGACTTGGACTTTTGAGTTAACCCTGGAATGAGTTAAGAGTTTGGGGGACTGTTGGAAAGGCGTGATTGTGTTTTGAAATGTGAGAACATGAGATTTGGGAGGGGCCAGGGATGGAATAATATGGTTTGGCTGTGTCCCCACCCAAATCTAATATTGAATTGTAGTTCCCAGAATCCCCACATGTCACGGGAGGGACCCGGTGTGAGGTAACTGAATCATGCAGCAGTTTCCCCCATATTATTCTCATGATAGTGAGTAAGTTCTCAAGGGATCTGATGGTTTTATATAGGGCTTCTCCCTTCACTTGGCTCTCGTTCTTCTCCCTGCCACCATGAGAAGGATATGTTTGCTTCCCCTTCTGCCATTATTGTAAGTTTCCTGAGGCCTCCCATCTATGCTGAACAGTGAGTCAATGAAACCTCTTTCCTTTGTAAATTACCCAGTCTCACATATCTTCATTAGCAGCATAAGAATAGACTAATACACCATCATAAGGAAGAAATGATCAATTTCAATATAGTGGGAAATAGCAATTATGTGTGACAGTTTTTTTAAATACTACTAGATATTTCATGGAATGAATCAGAAAAGAAATAACTGAAACTATAAATATATAGAAGAACTGTTAAATACAAGGTGGAAGAATTAATTTCCAGGAAGAAAAACACACCGTATATCAAGATTTACAGTCTCACGTATTTTGCTTTGCATTAACATTGATATTACCACTGATCTTTTCTGTATACACTTGTTCTTAATAATAATTTTGTGTTATAGGGAATGATAGTATTTGCCTACTTAATATCTTACAGAGTTACTGTAAAAACAAATGAATATATATACTGCAAACTCATCAGATGAATAAGATTAAATATATCCAAGAATGATTACTCATTTCTAATTTAAAAAATAATTTGATAAAACTTTGTCACTCTTAAAAACAAGTTACTGTGTTTTAAAAAATAATAAAAGCATCAGCTTTGGAGTTAGAGTTGGGCTAATTTTCAGATTTGTGACTTATTCTGACTGAGTTTTGGTTTCTTCTATAAAATTGGAACTTTAAAAAATTGTTTCCTTGTAATAAGAATTAAATATAATAGTGCACTCAATATGCCTAGTAGCATGTTTGGTTTAACATTTACTAAGCATCTACTATTGTCAGGCCTCGTATTTAGTGCTTTTTTTTTTTATAGTCAGTCATTTAAACTTCAAATTAATCTATGAGGTAGACATTATGACAACCACATTTCACAGACTAGGAAACAGAGGCATCATTCAATAACTTGCCTAAGGTTGTAGACCCAGTAGTTGGCAGAAGCAGGATTTGAACCAAGCTGGTCTGACTCAAGCACTTAAATTCTTGATTGTCACACTAGGCTGTTTCTCCTGTTAACAACAACTTCCAGCTTGTCAGCTCTTTATGTTAATATGTATAGCACTTTCTTGCCTTGAAAGTTCTTGAGGTTTGCTTTTTTTTTTTTTTTTTTTTTGAAAGGGAGTCTCCCTCTGTCTCCCAGGCTGGAGTGCAGTGGCGTGATCTCAGCTCACTGCAAGTTCCGCCTCCCAGGTGCACTCCATTCTCCTGCCTCAGCCTACAGAGTAGCTGGGACTACAGGCGCCTGCCACCATGCCTAGCTAATTTTTTTTTTTTTTTTTTTTTGTATTTTTAGTAGAGACAGGGTTTCACCATGTTAACCAGGATGGTCTCGATTGCACTTTTTAAACTTGGAGTGAAAGGCTGGCTTTGACATTCACTGGTGATGTGAACATGGTTCGCTTTTTCAATGTCTCTTTCTCCTTTATTAATAATATGAGGAACCACCTCTCAATGCTATAGAGAAGATCACCAAAGATGATGAATATGAATATGCTAAATAATGATTGATTTTACATGGCCATATTGTACCTGGAGGGAAAAAACTATTGTATCTTGACCCAGTGATACAAATGCTTTATGATTCCACAGTTTTTGGACTATGCTTAACAAATGCAGGTTCCTAAGAATCTTCATGTAGAGTCAGACAAATCTGAACTCCTCCCACCCCCAACAACCAGACTTGTTATTTGTACTTGTTTTTTGTGTTATAACCAAGAATGCATTTTAAAAAGGATTTCAAACCTAATATATTTTAAAATCTCTGAATTCTACAATCTGTAGCTTCTAGCCAAAGTCCAACTATTCTATGAGCCCTACCAATTATATCACATGCTAAAGAGATTTGGATATGTTAATTAATTTCAATGCAAACTGCTTTTTAAGGAACTATATACTAAACAGGATGGTTTCAACTTTGGCAAAGTTAAGTTGAACCATTCTGTTGTAAAATGCTATGATGTTGGGGAGAAAGGACAAAGGAAAGGCAGTCTGAGGACTGTCGTCTTCTATCCCTAATCTGACTTGATTGTAGGTATACACATTAGCCCCTATTATTCAACCCTTATAAATGACAGCATTTCAAAATACATATTGTAAATATCTCACTATTAACCCTAGTAGTGAAGGAGTGGACTCTAAAAGGAAACAATGTGATTCTTCTTCTAGATACTTGTCCCGGTTTCTTCACCCATGCGTTCATTCCTTCAAAAAATACCTTTTGGTCATTTACTGAAACCCTCTGGCAGCTGCTATAGAAAAAAATACGTACTCAACATGGAAAACTAAAAATACAGAAAAGTATAGAGAATAGTTTAATATACTTCCAGACATTTGCAGTTTTGTACATAGTTTCATTATATTCCATAAACAAACTGCATTGTTTTAAATACTGTAATATGATTTTCTGACTATAAGAGTACTACATGCTGGTATAGACAGAAAATTAAAATGAAGAAAGAGAAATCCATCCAAAGTTCTGGTGAATATCATTACCACTGTATTTTCCTAAAAGAATGTCTCCTATGCATTTTGAAAAAATAGTTGAGATCATTTTGTATTCTCTGGTTTTTAAGTGTACTTAACATAGTCATTCAGAGATCTTAGATGAAAAGGATGTTAAGATGAAATCAGTGACAGATAACTGCCACTGGATTGTCTCTGTCAAATTAAAGCAAAAGTCATCTCTCAGGTCATTTAATGTAAATTTAAACATGCAGAAATTAGTTACTCAAGTACCCCAGAAATTTTAAAAAGGAGAAAAAGGACACTTCATTGTTCCACTTAACCAGCAATTGGTAGAGACAAAAGGACATTTTTCCTAGGTCCCCTAAACTAAAAATTGTTAGCATCAGGTGAAACGGAACACCACCAAGTTTGGTTAAAATTGTCATCCTCAACATCTGTAATTTTCTCTTTCAGCATTTTATTTATTGATGTAGTATACTGGAAGATGATCTCAAAGTTTTGGGTAGTGCTTTCCAAACTTTAATGAATACTCAATCATCTGCGGATCTTGTTGAAATGCAGATTCTGATTCACAGGTCAGGACTGGATCTGAGAGTCCTCATTTCTTACAACAAGCGATGGGCTTGCTGCTGGTCCACAGACCAATGTCTTTCTCCAGCTCCCACAACCCAACATTCAAGGGTGAGACGCTTGGTAGTCTTTCGCTAGTTCTCAGTCCCTAGGTCTCTGGGTTTGAAACAGTGAGCACACTTTGAAAGAAGAAAGCGTCTGGCTACCTTGTGGTAGATGATTGAGACCGGTCTGTTTCATGTTTTTAAATTATTTTTAAACTACAGATTAATTTTGGGTTTTCATTTTCATTATTTTATGCATCGTTATAAAGAGGTTAGTGGGAAATTGAGAAAAGAAGCATCAACTCTTCAGCACTTAAACTGAAGCTTAAAAAAAAAAATACAGAGTAAAAGGTAACATGAGTTGCTTCAACAGCCAGAAGTAAAGACGTTGGAAAGGAGAAGCTACTGTTCTATAAATTGTAAGAATAATGACTCTCCCACAGGATGTAAAACTATCTTTTTATTCCTATTTCTTTCAATGCAAAGTTTTCCAATGATATTAGCAGCCTAAACCTGTAGTGCCGACAGGTGAGTGCGGACGTATCCTAGGAGAGTCCATGCCTGGGGCCAGGCACAGATGGCTGTCAGTGATCCTGGTCAGCATTAAAAACCTCCTGCAGCATGAGGACCAGAGCAGAATATAATTTAGACCACATTGCAAACAAAATCAAGTGGGAGAGAATTTCACTTTTAAATGTTCATTCACCAATAAAGGAAATAAACAAAGACAACCTATCTACATAGCATTATTTTCCCCCGAGGTGAATGGTTGCATCTATGCATCAATTGGTTTCAGAGAGAGCTCTGTGAGCCAAGATCATTAAGTATCGTCCTGCCCAGAAGCAGGGGGATGGGTAAAATGACCTCTTGAAGTCCCAATTCTATAATTTAGGAACTGGTTACTGACTCCTTCAGTATAACCACAGAAGTGGTGGTAAAAGTGTTAGCAGGCATGAGTAGCCAACAGGCAGCATGCTTTAACCATCTGTCAGCCACACCAGAATGTTAGCAGAGAAAATGTTGCTTCCAATACCTCAAAACTTCCAGGATCCTGTAACCCTCTCATCCCAGTAGAAGTCATCATGTAGTTTCCTTATTAGCATTAGGAGACTCCCCAGGAAATCTCAGAAACTTTGTGCTAACTACTTAATAAAGCACTGTTATTTTAAACTTATAGTTTTTACACAAAAGGTACAGAATCAAAGGCCTTAAACTCTTGACAGATCATTTTGACTGAATGGTTCTAGACAAAGGGAATAAAACTACAATGTTGAACGTCAGTTTTCCAGAATGGTGTTGGCTGAGCAATTTTTATTTAAAAAATTATATTGTAAGATTTGACAGATTATACTTTATGTGGATTATCAGCTTCCAGAGAATTAGAACACTTGATCTTAAACTCTATTGCTAACCCAAGCTGACCGTCTTTGTAAAGTGTAGCATTAAAAAGAAGGAAATCTAGACCAGAGACTGCATGATTTTGCAAGTCTATTACCAATTACTGAAAACCAAACAAAACAAAACAAAAAGCTAAGCTCACCTCCTGGTAAAGGTTCAGAAGAATTGTCATTATTGATGAAGGAGAGACATTCTTAAAGAGACATTATGGGTGTTGCGGATCATTTCTGTGTAGTTTGGACCGTCAAATTCCAGTTCAGAATCTGTAATATACTGATGCAGCAGCAATCCAGTCTTCCTGCCATATCCTCTTATAGGCTCAACCTTTCCTTCATGGAATTCTATGGCTTATGAGTTTGTATTTGTGGGTCAGTCAGAGTCCTTCTGCCCTCTCTTCCCATCTAGACTGTGAAAAGAAATCTTTTGTTTTTCCCTCTTGAATACACAGCAATTTTAGTCTTAGTATCTTATATGTAGTAAGCCCTTGATAAATAGTCAAAGAATAAATTTTAAATGAATTTTTGATTTTTTATATGTAAATTTCTCTTGCACTTACAGAGGTTCACTGCCCTTTTGATACAGACATTTTCTAGATAGAGTTCACAGTAGTCATAGGAATTGCGCGTTTAAGTACTAATACTTTTAAAAGGACTATGAGCTTTATCTGCGGAACTGATTTCTCATTGCCTTACTATCTTAAACTAAGCAAGCAAATTGGGCCCACATTATGGATGATGAGCAAGAAGGACAAAGATTCCCGATTAGCCAAATTAATATCCTAGATAAACAGAGAATTAAAAGCCAGATATGTAATCAGGTACTTAAAATATTTTGTTACCTGTTCAACCACAAAGTGCAACTCCCTCCATTACTAATAGAGTTCATCCATTAGCTCTACAATTATATTAATGGAAGCACTACTTAAATCACATGAATGCCTAATGACTTTTTAAAAATTTACATGTATTTAAGAAGTAAATATGCAGCATATAATTGCATCTTCATGCAATCAATACATAGCACTTAAATTTTTTATTTTATTTTTTCTTATTTGTAACATGTAACATTTTTCCTTTAAGAAATAGAAGCAAGTCATCAGAAGATATCAAGGTTTATTTTTTAAACAAAGCCCTCAGATACTAAAAAACTGAATACTTCATAAAGGAAATAGGTTGCTCTCCCCTAAAATTGCCTCTAATGTTAGCTGAATATTAATAAAATCCATAAACCATTAGTACATTATAGCTGCTTTGTTCTGAATTACATAGACCTTTTATGTTTATTCCTCAGTGAAAATGCATAAAAAAATGAAATCCACTCTAATTGTACTCTCTGAAGATAGCTGGTAAAATCATTTCTAGCAGCTATAAATCAATTGTAGTATTAAAATGACCTGCCAGGTGCATCTTCTGGGTATCAGACTAATTAAGGGAATGTATTAATTGCAACTATTCATCAACACCACCAACGTTGTTAGGTAACCCTTACAATGAATCTTTTTACTGTATTATCTAGCAATAAAACTGCAGTTTTATAAAATGTGGGAAAAAAAAGGAGAGAGAGAGAGCTGGGAGAATGGCGTGTGCTTGTGCTTCTACATTTCGAAAAGGTCTTACAGAGTGTCATGATGGCCAGAATAAAATATTTTCTTACACAAAATCTTTAACTCACCTTTATGCTTGGCTTCTATTGTGTTTTATTTTGTAAAACATGTTTAACGTGGCCTATTAAATCAATTCTGGATTTTAAAATCCCAGTTATTTTACTGCTTTGTATTAAATAACTGCTAACAACAGCATATTATGGACATATAAGTACATACATATATATGTATGTGTATAAAACATAGTCTTGCAAAGTTATGTATGCGTGTGTGTGTGTGTGTGCACGTATACATAGCTTTCCCTGTATGAAAGTCAATTAAACTGCAATGGTAATTAGTATCAAAAGAATGTCAGAAAAATGTAGGCTTTGATCATAAGTAGTAAACTGAGTAGGCCTTTGAAATTAATTTCAAATGATGGCCATACTATTATTACATTTTCCATTCCTCAAAGAATAAGAGAAATATAAGATCTTGGAAATTTTTATAAAACAAGAAGTGTTTTTTTTCTTTCTTTCTTTATGAGCCAAATTCTTAGAGAGCATTAAGTGGCTCACTAGTTCTAAGAACATTAATTCACTTTGTCAATATGGCAACATTTTTGTGTGTGTGTATTTGGGTCTCTTTAGTACTTTAAATAATATGAATGAAAAAATGGCATATTCCAAGAAGAGAGACTACTATTTCTGTTCTTCTGATACAAATCACTGGGAGACTCTGAATTGCCCCTGAATATCCCTAAGTAATCAATTCCAGAAGCTGCCGCCAAGGTTCCAAAAATGTACTTTCCTTCAAATCAGGTCCCGGCCTCCTTTCCATTTTTTGGAGAATTCCTACAACAAATCTCTTTTATGTTTAAAGTATACTAAGGCCGGGCACAGTAGCGCATGCCTGTAATCTCAGCACTTTGGGAAGCCGAGGCAGGAGGATCACCTGACATCAGGAGTTTGAGATTAGCCTGGTGAACATGGTGAAACCCCGTCTCTACTAAAAATACAAAAAATTAGGTGGGTGCCTGTAATGCCCACTACTTGGGAGGCTGAGGCAGGAGAATCATTTGAACCTGGGAGGTGGAGGTTGCAGTGAGCCGAGATTGTGCAATTGCACTCCACCCTTAGCATCAAGAGTGAAACTCCGACTCAAAAATAAAATTTAAAAATAAAATAAAATACAGAATACTAAGACCACAGGATCAAGAGTAGATAGGATTCTAGGGTAACCCTTATTACACTAGCACATCTAATCTCCCTATAATAGAAATAAAGAGAAATTAAGTCACTGGAGTCACTGGGACTGGTAGAGCAGGCAGCAATGCTCTCAACAGCATGAAGAGTAATCACTAACATCAGTTGCTCCAACACAAGTTGCCTATTGATATTTAGCCATGAACAAACAACCTTAGGTAAGCCTTGTGTTGAGGGGAAGGAAGTTTTTCCTCCTATGTATTTGGAATTTTGAGGTGGGACAATAAATCTGTTTGTCTAATGATTCTCAAAGTCTAAGAAGAATCCATTGCATTCCCCAAAATAAGTACACTGGAGATAAGAAATAAGAAATTGACAGGCAGTGTTGGGAAGTTTCTGCTCGGATAGGTAAAGTCTCAAATCAGCCATTGCAAGCAAAGTAACAAGCCCCATATCAGGGGCTGAAGCTATAAATTCACTTTCATTCTCCATTTCTTAAGGAGCTAAAATAGGATAAAGGAGAAACCAAAAAGGACTGAAGGCTAAATGGGGCAGACAAAACCCTCCATGTAAGAGCAATAGGGCAAAGCCATAGGCTAGAGTGCCCAACGACTACAGGAAAGCCCTAGTCACTGGAAGCTCATTCATTTAAGCGGCCCTGTCTTCAGCAAGCAGTGCTGGGTGCTGACCTGTCAGGATCAGCTTGTAAAGAGATAGTTATCCAAAGTCTGGGAGAGAGTGGAAGAGCACTGATTTGAGTTTGCCAAATCAGTTTGGCTGCTGTACTTCTCTAGCAGTGTACAAAAAGAGGATAGGTAAGATGTAAGTAAATACCCTGCCCATGAATGCCAGAAATGTTTCATTTGGTTCAAACTCTCAAAGCTAGATATGTAAAAAGAAATATATAATTTTAAAGCTAGTACCATTTATTGATCATTTTCTATGTCAGGCACTATACTGAGTATTTTGTAAACCTTTTCCTCTTAGCTTCATTTCATCTTCCTCACCATCCTAGGATAAGGGAATTAATTGATGTTCAGCAAAGATATAACACTTTCACAAAATTCTATAATTAGTTGAGAAGCAAGGATTTGAATCCAGGTCTGTTTGATGATAAGCCCATGCTCTTGATCAGTAAACTATACTATTCCTGAATATTATCGTGAAGATTGGAATCATCTCAATGTACAAGTAACAAACATGAACATCCCAGGATTCTCTTTCACCACTCTGATTTTTGTTAACTCAACTATACCCACCAAATGATTTCTACCTGGTCTGCATCTTCTAATTTTCCTACATATTCCCAGGAATGCACTCTTGAGCTCAACAATTTTAAATTTTGATACCTCATGAAGGCAAGATTAGCAAGACTGATGCTCCCATTCAACAAAAGTTAAAATCCTTTATTCATGTCTTATTTCTTTACTGAAAGAAATAAATGTAGATTTTCAGATTCTCATTTACTCACCTGAGTTTTCACTCCATGTTATTTCAGGAAGATTTTTCTTCATGTGTAACAGGAGATTTTAAAAACAGTAGATAAATACTTGTGCTATGGTGAGCCTCAGAAAACCAGAAAATTTGCACAGCACTGGAAAGTAAATGTGACATGCTTCTGTCTACTCAATCATATTCGAACATAAAAAGTCGCACCATTGGGACATACTGATGACATCAGTACTATCAGGATTGGAGTGACAACAATCATAACCATGCTGACTGACTGAAGGTAAAGAATTTTCCTGAAGATACCATTAAAACACTTGTACTTTGTCTTCATATATCATTACTTAAAGAAACACGGAAATATCTTATTTTGAAGATCTCACTTACATATAGGGCCAATTCATTTATTGATATGAATCAAAGAAAGTAGAGCAGGGAATAATTCCCAAGTCACTTTGGGCTATGAAGTAAGTATGTTTGGATATTTCCTTTTTTTATACAGGAATGTTATTTTTATATCCCTACTGTTGAAAAACTCAGAAAGGAAAACAAAATTGGTTTCATAATTCTTCAGACTTATCTATTTCCTCTTTGTCAATAATACTGTTGTGGACTCTGTACAAAATGAAATAGATTCAATTCAGAAAATGCTTATAAGCTATTCAGTTTTCCCAGTTGGTCCCTTTGCTTGACACCTTCTTGAAATTATCTGTGCTGGGAATAATTAACTCTCATTCAAGCTGATGTTTTGTATGGCTTTTTATCTTTCTATGTATATATCACAAGCACAATTATCTCTAACAACATTAAAGCTTATAAATATATAGCATTTACTATGTCTCTCATTTTATCTTTGATATAGAATCCATAATCCATTAATTCTTCCTAATTGATCTGTGGTTAGTCTCCATCTTTTTCCTATAGTATGTACAGGAAGATTTTTTCACATGTTTCTGACCCCGCTCTCCACTACGTCCTACAGGTAAAGGATTTCTTTGCCAAGCATTTTGATTCTGTTATTTCTCTTCAATAGACCACTCTGGGGCTGTCCACCCTCTGAAATTCAAACTGAAATTTCAAAGGAAAGTGCTGTTTTTAAGTAGCACTCTTTAGAAAAGACTTTTGCAGTCTTCTCAAGAAAGTTAGCTTCTGCAAACTTGCTGAAATCTTTTATTATCTCCAACAGGTATTTTTTTTTTTAAATTAGGATTTTCTATATTCAAAACCAAATCTATGCCTAAACATAGGTTTGTTTCTTCCTATTTAATCTGGATGGGTTTTTTTTTTTTTTCCTTGCCTAATTGCTCTGGCTACAATTTTCACTACAAAAATGCAAAATAGAAGTGGTGAGAGAATACATACTTTTCTTGTTCTTGATTTTAGAAGTTTATATTTCAGTTACCACTAATATGGTGTTAACTGTGGAATTTCATGAATATCTTTTATCATATTGGCAAAGTTTCCTTCTATTGTATTTCTATAAAACTCCAAAAATCTAAGAATAAAATTAAGAAAAGAGATCCTTTTACAATAGCACCAAAAATAATGAAATAGGAATAAATTTAACTAAGTATAATGGAATGTGATTCAACCATAAAAAAGAATAAAATCATAGTGTTTTGCAGAACTGGAGGCCATTATCTTAAACAGAAAGTCAATACTATAATACATGTTCTCACTCATAAGTGGCAGCTAAATTATGTGTACACATGGACACAGAATGTGGAATATAGTCATTGGAAATTCAGAAGGGTGGGAGAGTAGAAGCTGGGATGAGGGAAGAGAAATTACTTAATGAGTACAATGTACATTATTTGGATGATGGTTACACTAAAAGCTCAGACTTCACCACTAGGCAGTATATCCATGTAACAAACCAGCACTTGTATCCCTTTGATTTATACCAAAAAAGAAGTATAAAAAAGTGTAAGACTTGTACTTTGAGAACATTGAATGAAATTAATAAAAACTTAAATAAGTAGAAAGACACAAAAGAAAAAAGTTATCTTCTTATTGCTCATGGCCATCATTATACCTTGTACACATCTCTATTTTGTAACACTTTCCACTCAGAAGAGCGTTGGTTCCATTATCTGACACCTCATTAAGCAGTGAGCTCTTTGAATAGAGGAATCATGGTTTGTGTATCTTATAAATCCAGAACCTAGTATTCTGCTTGGTGTGAAGTGGCACCCATTAAATGTTTGATCAATAAATGAATGAAGACTCTATTAATTGCCATCACCATATTTTTATATATGACAACTTTCCTTTAAATCCTATCCAATGAGTCCTATATAAAAGACTCCACAAATGTAAATTTAAATTATCTTGCCTCCAGGTCATGGCAAAAAAATCCCTCACTGAGAATGCAGAATTGCAAAGTGACTTGTAGAGTTACTCAAAATAAAAAATCTTTCTATAAGTGATTCCCATTCTTTTGACAGAGAAAATCAGACAATTTAACTTCTATGACCTTCCCCTCCTGTGTCAAGTCTGGCCCTTTCAAAGGGCTGATCACATTAACCTTATCTCTTTCAGAAATATTTTTATTTTAACTAACACTACAAGTTACTTTGTGATTCTGGTTGAGGATAATGATGATGACAAAGAATACTATTAATTAAGAGTCTACTATACTAATCTCTTTATATCAATTATCTCTTGTCTTTGCAACAGTTTTAAAATTTATGTAATGAATGTAATATAATCCCCCATTTTACAGATGAATCATCTCAAATTGAAAACAGAATAAATAACCTGTTAGTCCCACTTTTTTTGTTACTGACTAGGAAACAGTCTTGTATTAAAGAAACAGAAGTGCTTTAGAGTTTGTTACATCTCCTTTAAAATTCTACCTCGACCATTCATAACCTATAGGACTATTTAACGCGTCTGACCATCAGGTTGCTAACTTACAAAAAGAGGATAAGAAGTCCAAGAATTCGGTTTCCTTTTTTCTTATCCCCAACTATATTGTATTCTACATGCTAGCCATCAGCAAATGACTTTGATCACAGGGATATTTGTAATAGTTGCTGTATTCTCTCTATGTGAACAACACAAATGAAAAAAGCGGATATTGTGATTCTTTATCACCCCGAAGTACTTACCAAGTTATCTTATATTTACCATTGTTCTGTATAAGCACTACATTATTTAAGATTTTTTAAAAATAATGAACTGTTGGAATTTCTAGTTAATCCTGCAGCAACTAAGTAGACCTACTACTACCACTTCAAAAAAAAATAAGCTAAGAAAAATATAACTGTGCTACATTAAAAATGAGAGACTTTCCAGGTAGAAAAGTAAGAAAAAAATAGTTTAAAAATCATAACATTATTTCCATTTCATCAGGGGAGGCTTTCCCAGGGTAACAGCATTTAAAATAATTTTCTAATGGAATCTTTTAGTATATAACTGAATGGTCATTTCTCGTCCTCAAAATCACAAGGGGAGATTTGACAACCTCAATTTCTTAACGTAGCTATTTGAAACACTCCTTCATCACAGTCCTATCTCCATGCTTAGTTAATGCCCTCTGCAACCTTAAAATGGGAACCAAATGTCTCCTGTCAAGAAAGAGCCTTAGCACATAGTAATATAATCAAATGTTACAATTTATCTTTTGACTGCTCTGGAATTTTCCTGTCAGGGTGCTATTTCTAACTGGTTTGGTGACATTCCCTGGTTTTTGCTTCTGACACAGTCAGAAGGGGCTCCTGAAAATTATTGATCAGCTGTGGCCCTGCAGTGAGAGTCTGAATGCCATTCAATAACATCCCTTGCCAAGAAAGAGCGATATGCTGCAAGTTGTCGTGAAATTCCCACCATGCTGGTTTCCTTTAGGTTCATTGATGCCTCAAAAGGAAGCCTGAAAAGCAGCGAGTCGACTGATGTGGATGGCAAGAGAAGGAAACGCATGTGGGATTTAAAGGTAACATCAAGAAACATTTGTTAAAAAACATAAAACTCTCTCGGGTGCTTGGAGGCACCCTCTCTAGCGCTGCTGTTTCAACACCCGCGCTCTGCAGTCCTTTATTCTCTGGTCTTCTCAAAGGGCTACTGAGCCATAAGCAATAACACAACAGGGAGTACTTATGTCAGCCCCCACACACATTTCTGTGAACTGAAATATGAGGTGTGGCTAAGTAGACCTCACTATTGCCAGGGTCTACATATTTTATCTGCACACTCACTCCGTAGAATTGCTCTCCTGCTACAGCCCTGATTGTAGCTAAAAACAATAAATGAAAATATGCTGAAAGATGACAGTCTGAAGTCATAATGGAAATTACAGGCACATAAAGTAGCACCGAGGTGCTTGGATGGCCATTTGACTAGGAGTACAGATGCCCTGTCCAGATGAACCAGAACAGCCGGCGTCTCCCGCTTTGTAGCTACAAAATGTGCACTCGGCACATTGAAACCTGGAAACCTCGAGACTTGGTTTTCCTGGTAGCAACTCCATGGCACCTCTTTAACTGGTACCCTTAAAGTTCCTTGGACACTATCCACCACAAATAAAAGCCACTCCAAGCTGAGGGTCATGCCCACGCTAGCATGACACAAATAGCTGAATACGTCTCATGTGGGACCTACTGCATCAAATAACACTGGTAGCACTGAGAATGTTGAATTCTCTCCTCCCTCCAAATAGGCTGTATGTCCAAGTTATTTCTGAGCCCTGTCATGAAAAATCGGTGGAAGGGTGGCTGTAATATTCTTAGAAAGCATAGCCCTCTTCTAAAATGTAGGAGTTAGTATTCTATGACATAAAAAAGGGGATTCCATAGTCAATACATTCGAAGTGTTCTTTGCCACATCCTGAAGATATGCAGTATTGGAATGTGATTTTCATGAAATGCCATTTCATGTACTATTCCATGAAACATAGTTTGGAAATCACTGCTTTATTCATCTGAAATGACAGGTCTGATTGGTCTCAGGAAATTCTTGTGCCCCTCTTCTTTTTAATCTAAATTTTCCTTATTTTATCTTCATTATCTAACAGAAATACTAAGCCCAAACTCGGGTTATTCCAAAGAATATTGAGAAGCAATATGTTAAAAGACAGTTATAGAGGTTCTACATAGGGCTGCCCTTAGTTAATCTAGAAACCAAATAATTTAAAGATCTCTTAGAACTTGAAAAAAACTAAATCCTTATGCTAGAGAACAAAGCTAATTCACATTACACTAACTGTTATTTTTGTTATGAGAATTATAGACTTTTTGGATGGTGATAAACATTTTTAAATTTTACCACTGTTTCAAGACCAGCCTGGGCAACACAACAAGACCCCATTTCTAAAAATAAAAAAAAGCTAGCTGGGCAAAGTGGCATGTATCTGTAGTCCCAGCTACTTGGGAGGCTAAGGCATGAGAATTGCTTAAGCCTAGGAGTTGGAGGATGCAGTGAGCCATAATTGTACCACTGTGCTCCAGCCTGGGCAACAGAGTGAAGCCCGACTCTAAACAAGAAAAAAGAAAATTTTGTCTGTGTTGTAAAGGGGCCATGTATAGTTAACACTATTGCAGTATTAGCTACTATGCAAATTTATACCCCCAAATTCTGTCCCACCTTTACCAGCATCAGTACCTCTGTTTGGAATGTCTGAAGCAAAACAAGAACTGCATTCAGCAAACTGCTCTTGCCATACGAAGATAATACTCTCCTACCCACTAATTCATTCAATTTATTCTATTGTGGTTACTTTGCAGTGCATTGATCTCTAGATACCTGGATTTAAAACTTTCTTTGTGCCTTTTAACAGCAACTGATGACTTTAAAATGCCGTGAGAGTTTAGTTTCTATCCTGAAACTAAACAAGAAACTCTTCACTCTTTTCCTCTCTTATTGTACTTTTTAAAAATCTTCCTTTTGTCCTCTATCTCCTGCTTATCCCTTTCACCTTCTTTCCTCCTGCCTCACTCTCTTGATCCATCACACACAGCCCAGTCACCTGATAGCTATACCTTAAAGTAATTTTGGACAGAAGCAAAAAGCCCTGGAATCCTTAGTAATCCGCTTCAGATCCAGCTACTGAGCACTGGTTAGGCTCCTGAACAGCCAACCGTCTTTTCAGACAACTACCTTGGAAATTGAAAACCTGTTAAAGCATCTGTGGAATAACATGAGCCCTGAAACAAAGTCATACAAATAAAAGAAAATGTACTTAAAGGCACCACTGAAACAATTGAAAGGAAGACAGACTCTAGGTGATCTCTATTGATGGACCTCAAAGTGGCTGGTGCTTAGAAGCAGTCTGATCATTTTGCCTGCATTTCCGGTGTCATTAGGCCTCTGCCCTGAAAACCAAGCAGTTTATTTAACTGCACAGAGCTTCCTGTCTGACAGTGAATAGCAAACCCGAGAGAATGCATATTTGAGAGTTACTCATGGGGTAAGCAATACATGCACAGAGCATTCCAGCCCAGCAACACCTGCTATTTTGTTTAAGGTGAAGTTAGCTGGGCGAGCATGCTTGCTATAGCTGCTTCCATCCTGCTTTCTGCCCCCAGCTTCCACGAAAGCCCTCTCTGCACTCCTCTCTGGAAAAAAGAATGCTATGCTCTTACCTCTGCCCACCTGCCTTTGACTCACTGTTCCGCGATTAGCTTTCCCTCACTAATTCTTCTACTTCTTTACTCTATCCCCTATACCTGCTTCCTGACTATATTGCATCAAGACAAAATATTTGACAAGGATCTGCAAATATGCAAAATTAATAATTCTGCTGATCTGAGTTTAGAATTACATCTCTGTTGTTGAGATCATGTCAGAAATTATTCCAATGGTTCAACAATTTCATTTCTGCCCAATACAAGGAATATTTTTAAGCAGATAATTTTGTTTCTGTGCCAGACTGCCAATATTAACAGCTTCAAATGCACAAAATGTAATGCATTCCTGGGAAATCATGTAACATCATCCATTGCTTCTTCTTAACATAAGCCTCTCTTTTGTATCTCATCTCCTTTCTATTCATCACTTTACACTCCTCCATGACTCCCTTGCATCACGGTTCAGTTTCCAAGCCCCTCCCTCTCTTCTCCTCTCCTCTCCTCTCCTCTCCTCTCCTCTCCTCTCCTCTCCTCTCCCTTTCTAGTCTTCCCCAACTAAAAGAAATACCTCATCTGGCCATTTCTGGTCACCTTGCTACCACCTAACAAGGCAAGCCATCTTTCCTTTCCCATTTCCACCCTATTCTTCACCCCAGCTCATCCTCTGGTCCCAGGACAACTAAGCTCCGCAAGATTGGGACAAGGATCAGGAGCAGGAAATTTAACAATGGCAGAGCTGTGACAAGTTAATTCAACTCCTGCTGTTAAATTAACCAGCGTTCCAGCCGAGTTAACGCGTCACCCAGTTTCAAAAGGTTAAGCTCCAAGCTTAATCTTATTCATCATTATGAACTCTTCAAATTGGCTGAAATATTTAAAATTCAGTGAAATGAAAGGACCGCAGGAAACATTTAAGAGCCAACTGCCCGGTCTTCAAAAAATGGAGAAATAATCTACAAAGATTAGGAAAAGAAGGCTTCAGAATGGGTGAATGGAGACACTCGAAAACCAGGTTAGAGTGAATAATAAAAGGACATTGAGGACAAGGGCATCTTATCTTCCCACTATCGTGAACAGATTCAGACGTTAGGAAGAAATTTAATGGAGCACCCTGAAAATGCTTGTCCTATCTCATCATAAGCAACAGACCAAAACTGAATGCTAATGAAAAGGGCATGTACAATAATACCCACTGAGCTCTCTGTTTCTCTTTGGACTTCGGACAAAGATGGGAGGTGGGTCGCAGTGTACCCCTCCACTTATCACTGACTGGGAGGGAGATCTCAGCCCCCTGTGTGCTCTCTACTCAGGCTTCTGTGACAGCAAAGAGGCCATGTGAATTTTCAGAGAAGGAGCTGTGCAGTGGAAAACAATGCTAGAAGCACTGAGCCTCGCATTTCTTATTTAACACAATGTTTAGTATACAATAGGGCTTACTAAAGGTTAATTCTATTATTATTATTATTATTATTATTATCATTATTATTATTATTATTATTACTATACACCTTTGATCTCAAACCTCTGCAAACTTTTGAATAGAATAACAAACTGAGATAGAGGGAACTGATATTCCACATGCATCCGTTCCCCCTCCTCAATCCCTTGCCCCACGTGGAAGCATATGGAGCTGTTTGAAATGTTCTTTCACATACACATGAGCTCAAGCTACCAACTCTGCTACCCAGGACTTTTCATACAAATAGCTGCATTCTTCCAAACTAGTCCTCATGTCTACATTTCTTCTTTGCTTCTGCTTGCCACTTCATATGTGTTCTTACAATTTCCTTCATGCTTTGCCTCTTCTTAGCAGGTTTTTGTATTTGGAATATCTGTAATTACACCTCAGCTTCTTGAAAGAGGTATTTTTAAAAATTATCATGATATTGCTTTGTTGATTGTATATTTCATCTGGTTTTTGCATATTTTATTAGATTATAGGTATCTACAGGGCAAAGATCAAGCCTACTTTTAATATATTCTCTGTATGCCTAGAACAATCACGTGCATCTCTTGAGTTCCTTAGGTTGGTGAACATATATATAACCTCCATCTTAATTTTGTACATATTTACTTCTTTTCTCTCTCTGTCTTTCATACACACACATGCATGCGCATATGCGCGAAAGAGTCCTTTTCAGTTTATATGCTACCTTTAATTGTTCTGTTCTAATTACATTGGCAAAAATCCCCAATCCTGTTGAAGAGTAGTAAGATAGGAAGCATCTTGCCTTGACTTTGGCAGGTGTACTTCTAGTATCTCCCCACTAAGATGCTGAGTGTAACTGATTGCATTTTCCAGTAATACTTATAGTACTATCTCCCATCCCAAATTTACCTATGCAGTGTGACCTTGCTACTCTCCCATCAAGGTATGGAGGTTAATTTCCTTCTCCCTGAATCT
The DNA here is from genome assembly GCF_002776525.5 of Piliocolobus tephrosceles. Lineage (NCBI taxonomy): Eukaryota > Metazoa > Chordata > Mammalia > Primates > Cercopithecidae > Piliocolobus > Piliocolobus tephrosceles. The sequence goes on from NC_045444.1 coordinate 50,237,270, forward strand.
GGATCAGCCGAAGCAACTCAGTTAAAACCAACAGGACACGACAAAAGTGAAGTTATGTGTGACCTCTGAGACTAGGTCAAAGGAAGCCTTCTGTCTGTTGAAAAGTTAGATCTCCAGATGTTCCTTCTCAGCATGCACCCTCTCACCACTCAGTCACCATGCTCTGAGAGGCCCAAACCAAACACAAAGGCCACACATAGGTGTTCTGATCTGTGGTCCCAAGTGAGCTCATTCTATAGGCCATCTCAGTCCAAATGCCAACCATATAATGGAGGAAGCCCAAGAAAATTCCAGCGCCCAGCCTTTGAGTCATCCACAGCCATTTAGTCCCTAGATGAGGCCCAGACATCAAGCTGCTGAGACAAGCCATCACCCTGTGCCTGGTCAGAATCCTGGTCCACTCTCTTGGCTCTTTTGAAGAAGGTCAAAACAGAGGATGAAAAAGAGAAAGTCTCAAAGGAGAAGAAAGAAGTCACAGAAGAGCAAGAAGCCAAAGGGATCAAGGAGGAGGTCAAGTTGGCCTGAGCAGACCTCTCCTGATTTATGGCTTCTTGCCAAATCTCCCACCTTTTCCCCCCAACCCTTCAGATTTTATATTTCCTGTGTATTTTATATTTACATAAAAATTTATCAAAAATAAGTATTCCCAGGGACTAAACAGAAACCAAGGTCCCGAGCCCAGAGCAGCTATGCTGGGTGAGCTCTTCTAGGAGCTGCCTTTCCACCCATCGCTCCCCAGTTCTTAACTTTGAACCATAAAAGGTGCCAAGTCTGGGTGGAAGGAATACTTTTATGCAACCATAAGACAAAATCCTGAAATGCCAAGGGCTTGCTTAGTAGCTTTGGAAACGTGCCCTTATTGAGCATTCTAAAAGGACCCACTGTTCTTCTCAGTCTCCTAAGGTTAACATCACCCATTTTTAGATGGGTTCTGCTTTCATACCTTCCCACTGGCCTCAAGTGAGCCAGGGAATTCACAGTGCCTGCCTCTGTCTTGCCCCAGTTCTGCCGGGGTAGGGTGGTAGTCTAGTTTCCTTTTTGAGATATTATTATCATTTTTGTGTGACTCTTTGTGATAAAATGGTACATTTCTATACCTTCTTCTAAAAAATCCTCATCTGCACGATCTGTGAGTATAACATAGTTGTTTTACACAACTAATAGTGATGCTTGTTTTATTAAGTGTTTTGATTAGGAATTGTTACATTTTATCAAATGACTTTTGAGCATCTGCGGAGATGACTTTTTATTTTTTCTTTAAATCTATTAATATGTTTATATTGATAGATTTATTAATTGATATTACATATAAAACAGCTTAATATTAATGAAATTAATCTTACTTAATCATGATGTATCATTAAATATACTATCGGATTTAACTTGCTAGTATTTAAGATGTTTGCATCAATATTTATAGGTGATATTGGTCTTTGGCTTCCTTTTTTGAAATCTTTACCAGATTTAAATACCAGTTATAGTTGACTCACATAAAGAATTTGGAAATTTTTCTCCTTCTCTGAGCTCTGGAGCTGTTTAAGTAGCACTGGGATCATCTTGTCTTTGAGGGTTGTACAAATATGTAAGCCTGATGCTTTTCTCTGGGGGATTCATTGATTAATTATCTATTTCCTTTATAAAAAGTATGACCTTAATATTTTCTGTCTCTATTGGGGTCAATTTTGATAAATTATGCTTTGCTACAAATTTAGCCATTTTAGCAAGGTTGTCAAATTCATATGCACAGGATTGAGCAGCATTATCTCCCTTTTTAAATACACACTTTGTTCGAATGATGTTTCATGGTCATTTCTTGTATCATATATTTGTCCTTCGTGACTAATTTGCTAGCAATTTGCTTCTTTTGTTGATTTTTAAAAGCATTTTAATTGTTCAGTTCTACTGGGTTTTTTCCTATTTTCTACTTTATAAATGTTGGGTTTTGTCATTATTATTTCCCCTTTGCTTTTTGAAGTTTTAACTTCTTGCTGTATTCCCACATTTCTGAGTTGAATATTTCTTTTATTTTCATTTTTATTGACCTAATTATTTAATTCTTCCCACCACTGCTTTAATGGTATTCCAGAGATTCCATTTTGCAGTGTTTCCATTATCATTATTTTGGGATGTTTTTTGTTTCCATTTTGACCCAAGAATTTAATAAGGAGCTTGATATATTTTAGATAGAAGGGCCTCTAAAGATTTTTGTGATTAAATGCCTATTTTTACTGCATTTTACTATAGAATGTTGTTCACATTATTTTTCTTTCATAGAACTGAGCTTTTAAAATGAATTGGTATATGGTCAGATTTGTTGTATAGTTAAGATTTATGTGCAAAGTGAGGCATTTTAGTGAAAAGCCTAATTGGAATCCATAGCCAGAGCACTGAGTAGAGTTAGATGAGGACCTGAGATAATTAAAAGTTGGGCACAAGGTGTTCAATACACAAGGTGCATCTTTGCCAATATTATTTATTTTTATTGTTTCTGAGTCACTTTATTTCAGATATGTCACATGCATTTTACAGAGTTGAATAGTGCTTTGTAAGCCTTTAAAAATCTTTTTCAATACGTGATTGATGTCATTTACATGTATTAATATGACTGATGTATTTGGTCTCAGTTCTTATATATACATGCATATATATATATGTACAATTTACTGTATTATATTTATGTGTTTTTCACTATGTTTTGTTTTTATCTTTTGCATTCTTTTGATAGATTTTTTTTCTAGTGATTACTTTTGTACTAATACTCTTGTATATTATTTTTAGTCCTCCTTTTCCTTAAGCTTTTCTTATGTGATTTCTCAGCTTGAAAAAATAATTTTTGACTACAAAATACATGGTAAGTTCATGGACTTTTCATAGTTTACACTTTCTCCCATCTCCTCTCATTTCCTTCCTTCCTTCCTTCCTTCCTTTCCTTTCTTTCTTTCTCTTTTTTCTTTCTCTTTCTTTCTTCCTTTCTTCCTTCCTTTCTTCTTTCCTTCCTTCCCTTCCCTTCCTTCCTTCCCTTCCCTTCCTTCCTTCCCTTCCCTTCCTTCCTTCCCTTC
>NC_045444.1:50240338-50325538 GCF_002776525.5 Piliocolobus tephrosceles
TCCTTCCCTTCCCTTCCTTCCTTCCCTTCCCTTCCTTCCTTCCCTTCACTTCCTTCCTTCTTTCCTTCCTTCCTTCTTTCTATCTCTTTCTCTCTTTCTCTCTTTCTATCTCTTTCTCTCTTTCTCTCTCTCTCTTTCTCTCTTTCTTTCTTCTCTCTCTTTCTTTCTTCTCTCTCTTTCTTCTCTTTCTTTCTTTCTTTTCTCTCTCTCTCTCTCTCTCCTTCTTTCTTTCTTTTTTGAGACAGAGAGAGACAGCCTTGCTCTGTCACCCAGGCTGGAGTGCAGTGGTGTGATTTCGGCTCACTGCAACTTTCGCCTCCGAGATTCAAGCGATTCTCCTGCCTCAGTCTCCCAGGTGGCTGGGATCACAGGCACGAGCCACCATGCCCAGCTAATTTTTGGATTTTCGGTAGAGACAGGATTTCCCCATATTAGCCCGACTGGTCTCAAACTCCTGACCTCTAGTGATCCACCCGCCTCGGCCTCCCAGGGTGTCTCATTTTCTTTTTCTTTTTCTATTTTTTTTTTTTTTTTTTTTGAGACAGAGTCTCGCTCTGTGCCCCAGGCTGGAGTCCAGTGGCGCTATCTCAGCTCACTGCAAGCTCCGCCTCCGGGGTTCACGCCATTCTCCTGCCTCAGCCTCCCGAGTAGCTGGGAGTACAGGCGCCCGCCACCTCGCCCGGCTAATTTTCTTGTATTTTTAGTAGAGACGGGGTTTCACCGTGTTAGCCAGGATGGTCTCCATCTCCTGACCTCGTGATCCGCCCGCCTCGGCCTCCCAAAGTGCTGGGATTACAGGCTTAAGCCACCGCGCCCGGCCTCATTTTCTTATTTCTACTTTGTCAAGCATATATAGAAATCACATTAACCTTTTCCATATTTATACTCATCCAAATGTTCTGAATTATCACTACCAGTCCATTTGCCAAAAGTTCTCTAGCATCTGAAGGTGTGATGTAATACGCTCCATAGTGAAATCTTCAAGAAGGGCTTGGGGGTGTGCTGTTTTTGAGTTCTTGCTGTGTTAAACTGCTTTTCTTTAGCTTAATTCTTAGAAGACAACTTGAATGGATATAAAAAGCTTTGTCATTCTATCCTGGATTCTCTTGAAAACAGCGCTTCATTACTGTCTTACTTTGTATGTTGATGTCAGTAATTCGGACACCAACTTTAGTTTCCTTTCCTTTTTAAATGGCTTTTTGAAATCTAAAAGTCTGAAGAAATAGTTTTGTTTATCTCTAAAGTCCAGCAGTTTTACTAGGATGTATTTCAAAGTAAATTTTTGTCAGTACACGGAAGGTTTTCAGTACTGTATGTAAAATCAAGTCTTCTTTTATTTTAGAATTTTTTTTAGATTGTCATTTAAGTATTAATTCTATTCCAAAATTTTGTTTTGGTTCGTCTTAGATTCCAATCATATCAATCTTTCTCTCTGTGCTCTTTTTTCATCTTTCTTTATTAATTTTATTGTTTTGCTGTTTCTTAATATGTATTTTCTGTATCTTTCACTATTATCAAACATATCTACTTTTCTGTGGGCCCCTTGCAATTAATCTTTATTATGGTATAACTGTTTTTTTCCTCAGTTATTCATTACTACTAGTTCAGTCAGCTTTCATTTTACATAAATCTGATATTCATGGTTTTCACAATTGGTCTAATTCACAGTGGAGCATTTTCTTGCCTCCATTAGCTCTTTATCTTAAAATGCTTTCACAACCAGGCCTCCAGTTAATTCCTCTCCCACTTCTATGATATTGCTCTGTCTCCCAGATGTAGTGTCTTTCCATGATTGCTCCTCTAGTCCAATACACTTTCCGAGCCTCTTCTCTTAAATTAACATGCCAGTTATCAGGCTTCTTCACAATCTTTTCCCATTGAAAGTTTGACTGGCTTCTTCTAGGTTAAACCCTAGTTGATGTGATTGGAATTGTGTTCCCAATAGGATCATTCCTCACTCTTCATTCTTCTGTTGACACTCTACTAGGTTCTCAAACAGTTTAGAGCTTGATTCTGCTTATTTTGTATGTTTCTGGATATAATATTTTTTTCAGTTCTCACTAGGTTAAACTGATTTTCTTTAGCCTAATTCTCTAATTCTTAGTTTACTAACTTTATGTGAATTGTAGTTTGTAGTCATCTGTCTCCTAGTTATGTCTAGCCATGGTGTCAGGTAATGTCATTTACTCTCATTTATCTGCATGGTTTTTGGAGGCTGCATGGAAAAATTTGACTGTAGGCTTCAGCCATTATTTTAGTAAGACTCATAACATATCACATAATATACATATTTAAATAGAATTTAGTCCATTTGAAAATGCTTTATTGGGAGAATAACTATTTGAATATTAAGTGGTTTACATTTTGATCTATAAAAGGGAGTCAAAAATCTAACATCTTGCAATACTTTGAAAAAAAGTGTGAGCACCAAATTAGGTTAACATAATCACATTTTTCCATAAATCAACCTACAGATTAATAAGTAAAAATGTGTGAAATTTAAAAATAATGACAATATTTTAATTTCATAAAATCCAATAAATCAAAATGATATAGTATTATTATTTAATGGATTATACATAGTTTCTGTTGGTACTGAAGGACTGATACTAGACACATAGTAAAAATTTCAGCCACCATGTAGAATATGTGATAATTAGTATATTCACCACCAATCCATTGACTATACACTATATTTTGATAAGGTGTCTAAATATTGAATACATAATATCTAAATAAAGATTACATTGAAGACCAAACAAAACTTTTTTTTTTTTTTTTCATCTTCTCTGAAACATAGGCTAAACAAAGTGACAGGTTGCTGACATTTCCTCATTAGTGTTGTGGAAGACTTGAAACCCAGTTTTCATGCCAAGATCTGTCCCTTTCCCACCCTAACTTTATAAGACAACACAGTTTGGCTGCACTCTGCTCTGTCATTTCCAAGCCTCTGCATTTGCAATTCCTCCTTCCTTGGAATTTTCATTCATTCTTATTTTCCTGGTAAGTACTCAACCACACAATTTTTGTTGACATTTTTCTTGATGTGTTACATGTCTGATTTCAAAAGCTCTAAGGTACTGCTTCTCTACAAGGCTCTTGAGACTAACTGAATTATTATAAAATTTTGATTAATGTAACTTTATACTGCCACCCTCACAAAATGCACTCTCCAAAGGATTATTATTTAGGTGGACTATCATGTGTAAATATAGCATGTAAATTGTAATTGATATATTTATGCAAACTATATCAGATAGCAGTGTTAGGATCTGTTTAATAATAAATAATTGTCCTTTTCCTATGCAATATTGAAGAAAAATACTCTAATAGAGAAAAAGCCATAATAATATGGATAGCCACGAGTCCATGAGACTTTTAAAAACTTCATAAGCTTAAAGTACACTTGGCGTGAGGTCACAGAGATATCATCAGCAGTTTGCTACAAGCCTGTAGCTATGGCATCACATTCCACAGTGGCCAACACGAAACATTAATTTATGAAGTATTTAAATATTATCCATACGATAGAATAGAAGATATTCTTTAATATGCTGAGAAAGAAACTCACTCATCCCTTGAACTAAGTTTTGCTACCTCCTACAACTCTTCCTTCCTCCACCCCGTCCTACTCTCACCAAATAACTCAAGGGCCCAGTGTGTTGAGAGGCTTCTCTCAATTTCAGATCGTTCTTGCTCTGATAGTGTCATAGAGCTAGCATGCATTGCCACCTCCTCACTCAATGTGCATCTCATAGGCACTTCTCTTTGTATTGCTTTCACCATCTGCTCACATGTGGCTCCTTTACTAGAATGGTTCCGAACCACACCCCAACAATTTTATATCAGGTACTGTATAAACATGGAATAAATAAACATAGAGTAGGGTAGGAACGAATAGAGGACACAGACCAAACATTTCAAAATAGAGATTAGCTACTAGGAGGCTTATGGGCATAATACTGAGCCTGTCAATAAACACTTTAAAATGCTTCAAACCAAGAAGGAGACTAATCATCAATGAATCTGAGATCTTAGTGCAATAATGTAACTCAGGAGACTTTCCTGCTTTCAAACAGGTAAGTACTAGTTTCCCCATTTTACAAATGTGTCCCTGGAACCTCAGAAAAAGTAAATGAAATGCCCAAAGTCCCACAGGTTATATCAGTAGTGGCAAAACAGTTGTTTGTCCTCTGTGTCCTTTTACAATGCTATGACTGCTGTATTGCAATGGCTTATTTTACAGATTTAGTTATATACACATAATCTTTTAATAAATTATAAAATAGTAACATTAACTCTGAACTGTGAGTAATGCGATGGGAAAAAATAAAATACAGCAAATAAAAGTCATTTTATCAAATCATGCTAAAGACATACAGATCATACTAATAAAAAAAATCTTAATGTAAGCTTATTATGTACAAAGTGCAAATATTAGGTACTAAAATCACTTATAAAGTTCATTAAGAAACAAGTAAGAGATAGATAAGATTCAAAAGTGTGGGCAGAAAGTGAATATTTGAACAAAATATTACTGAGGTATATGATACCTGATGATTGTTTTTTAATTAACGTAGTAAAACTCGGTATTTGAAATATAAAGCATATTAACTCATATTAACATCATATTAACTCATCATCCTGAAAGCCCAAGAAGTTAGGATATTTTTATTTTGAAACATTTGAAGAAAGTCTTCAAAGAAAGCTATCAACAGAGCCAAAGGTGATTTGAACAACAGTTGGCTAAATTAAGGCATTATGACTCCAAATGTAGTTAGAAAATAACATTTTTATTCTCAATGATTTAAAAGGTACAACAAGCACAAAGCCTTCTATAATTGGCAATAATTCAATGATAATGCACAATTTCATGGAAAGAAGAATTGTCATTACAATAAGATTTGCTTTATTGTTTTGGAACTAAATGCTAACAGGCATTATATTTAATGAGTAAAATGTAGTTAACTTATAGATAAATAATATCAAGTCAAAGAATACTATTGTTTTTCATGGGTTTCTTAATGTCAAAACAGGCCAGAGAGAATTTTTAAAGTATTATTTTTGAAAACTTTTAAAGATTTTGAATTTTTATTTTATTTATTTCTGAACACCTTACATAATAAAAAATGCAGTTAAATACAAGTTTATTGCAGACATAACAAAATTTAAAGACAGGAAGATCCAGAGGAAAAAAAAAAGTCTATTTCATTCCATATAATGCAACCTCTACCAAATGAAAACAGTGAACTTTGTCTTGTGACTACTACGATCATTTAAATAAGTGATTCTTAGAATTACTGGTAAATAAAAAAGAACTTACCAAAACAGATGACTATCTACTGAATATATCCATAAAACCATGCACTGAGGAGTGCTTCTTCCGAAAAAAAAATAATAATAATAATGTAATGCCATACTTAAACAAACAAACAAAAAAGGCGAAGCCATGCTTGTGACTCTCATTTTTAATACTACTGTGGAAACTCATGATTTACAGCATAATTAAGAAGTTTATTGTTGACACTATGTGCAAAGCTCACACTTCTTCCATTCAGATTGATGTCACTTAAGCAGGCACTACTGATATATTTTAGTAATCTGCAAGAAAACATTTGAGGTCTACAACTAGATAAAAGCTCACTATAGAAGAAGGAGAAACATGTACTAAAATTAAATAACATTTCAAGCAGAATCCACAGGATGTTCAACTAATACAGCATTAAATTCTAAATGACATGGGTGCATCAAACCCTGCAAGGGTTTATGTTATGGTGCTTAAATATCACCTTGAAGCAGTTTTCTATTATCACTTATGTGTACATTTTGAATTTGAACATGATAGCATTTCCTGAGCTTCCTTTTATACCACCTCAGTGAGATTCCATTCACTCACAAACATTAACTAAGCACTCTGGTAGACCTGTTTCCTATCCTAGAAAAGTTCGCTTGAATGTTGTAAACCTGCAAACTCACCTTTTCTTCAATGTTCTTGTTTAATCTTATAAGCACTCATTTCTATGTATCGCACATCTGGCAAATTTGACCACATATCCTATTATATCTTGTAGTTTTTAAACATAGAAATTGCAACTCGTTTTAGAATATGACAAAGCTCTCTGCAAATCTGAACCAAGGCCTGATATTGTAGCTATGCTGTGAGAATATAAGAGTCATGGATTAGGCTCCCTGATCAGCTGATTGAGCATTGCTAGGCATGATGTGACTTTGTTGCTTAAGTTCTCACGTAACAGATTTATAGCCAATGATTGAGCTCCTATCTGATACCTCCAGTTCCCACAAAGAAAAAATCACCAGACTTTGAAGACCAGTTTTCTTCTGGAGAACATCTGACTTTAAGACTTTATTCAGAGTTGTTCTTCGAGGTTTCTATTACCCTAATATTACCAAGGATACTGCTCTCCAAATGCTTTTTCCTTGGTATCAGAATCAAAAAGCAAAGTGAGCAGTCTGTAACTAGACCTAGTGTTAGGCAAAAATTTATAAGACATAAAGCCAGGAGTTCCACATAAAATTCTGTGTCTGAAAAATCATGGCAAATATTAAAGATTGTCTAAGACAAACCATTCTGAATTAGACTGTTTCCAGATGATTTCAATTTGTATGTGCTTAGCTAAAGATTTTCGTTAAACTCACGTAAAAGGATAGCTTTATTTAATGGGTGATCAGTTTGAAAACTGTCCTGAGATTTGTAATTTAAAACCACTGAGGAGCTACTTTAATGAATATCAAACTGTATTAAGGGGAAGGTTACTGTGCATAGGTGAGTAGTGATCAGCTCTCTTCAGATTTCCCTGGGAATAAAGAGAAATTATCTTTAAAAATATCATAAGAGTTTTACAATTAAGAAAAAGCAGCAGACATTTAGCACTGCAACAGTGGTTAAAGCAGATTTAGAAACAGTTTTAGAAGTCTCTAAATAAAGGATATAAACAATATCCCCATAGTGTATTTGAAACATACCACTATCTTGCCTCTATTTTACATTTTATAATTTTGAATGCTCTTTGAAATATTTGATCACCACAAAATTCTTGAGAAGTGAAGTGGCAAATGGGTCTGAATTTGCCTAATGTAGCCCTATGTTAGCCCATCACGAAGGAGACACAGCCATTTCCTTTTTAGTGTTCCTCAAAGTGTCCCATTCTAGATGAAATTGTATGGATTGATCAAAGATATAAGCCCCCATTTTATGATTGAGGAAATTAAGATGCTCAGGTGGAATTATAACAGTAATAAATAATAGAACTGATATGAATAGGAATAGCCTCTGATTCTTCCATGTTAAAGGCATGTTCTTCCAAGGAACAGGACTGGACAACTTCTAGGGTGTATTTTAATCATCAAAGGTTTTTCCTAAAAAATGACTACTTATTGATAACAAAGTTTCAAAACTTTTAAATTGTTCTATACATTTACTAGCAAGAAAAATGTGTCCATGCCTTAAGAGTCAATTTGATGTAGTTAATTGAAATAGGAGGTGTGGCAGATTAGAAATGACCAAATGTTTTTTGAGATTCTTTCCATGAAGACATGGCTCTATGAACACTGCTTTTGAATATTCATGGGCTCTTTGACTACCCTGATGAATAGAATATATTGGAAATGCACCTAAAAAGTTTACAGTCCAGAAAACAAACTACAAAATGGCAAGAGTAAGTTTCTACTTATCAATAATAACATCTATATAAATAAACTAAAATCTCCAATTAAAAGACACAGAGTGACTGAACAGATTTAAAAAAATGGGACCCATTGATCTATTGCCTGCCAGAAACACACTCCACCTATAAAAACATAAATAGGCTGAAAATAAAAGATGGAAAAAGATATTATCTGCCAATGGAAACCAAAAAAGAGCAGGAGGAGCTACACTATATCAGACAAAATGGATTTCAAGACTAAAACTATAAGAAGAGACTAAGAAAGTCAGTACATAATAATAAAGTGATCAATTCAGCAAGAAGATATAAAAGTTGTAAATATATATGCACCCAACACTGAAGCGCCCAGATATAAATAGCAAACCTTATTAGAGCTAAAAAGAAAGATAGGACCCAATACAATAATAGCTAGAGACTTAAACACTACACTTGCAGCATTGATTAGATCTTCCTAACAGAAAATCAACAAAGAAGCATCAGCTTTAATCTGTACTATAGAACAAATGGATCTAACATAGAGTAAAACAACATTTTATCCAAAGTCTACAGAATCACATTCTTTTCCTTAGCACATTGGTCATTCTGAAGCATAGATCATATGTTAGGCCACAAAACAAGTCTTAAAACATTCAAAAATTCAAATAACATTAAGCATCTTCTTTGACCTCAATGGAATAAAACTAGAGATCAGTAACAGGAGGAATTTTGGAAACTATAAAAATACATGAAAATTGAACAATATTCTTCAGAATCATGAGTCTATAAAGAAATTAAGAAGGAAATGGAAAAATATGTTGAAATAAATAATAAAGGAAACACAGCATACTAAAACCTATGGGATACAACAAAAGCAGTACTAACAAGGAATTTTATAGCTATAAGTGCCTACATCAAAAAGGAAGAAAAACTGTAAATAATCTAGTGATGCATTTTAAGGGACTAGAAAAGCAAAAGAAAACCAAACTCAAAATTAGTAGAAGAAAGGAAATGATAAAGATCAGAACAGAAATAAATGAATTTGAAATGAAGAAAACAGTACAAAATATAAATGAAACAAAAAATTGGTTTTCTGAAGAGTTAAACAAAATTGACAAACCTTTGCCAGGCTAAGAAAATGAGATCCAAATAGACAAAATTAGAGATGAAAAGGGAGACATTACAACTGATACTACAGAATTTCAGATTATTAATGGCTAATATGACCAACTAACTATAGGCCAATAAATTGGAAAATCTAGAAGAAATAAACACATTCCTTGACACATACAACCTACCAATATTTAACCAGGAAGAAATGCAAAACTTGAGCAGGCCAATAACAAGTAAAATGATTGAAGCTGTAACAAAAAGTCTCCCAGTCAAGAAACGCCCAGGACCCGGTGGCTTCATTGCTGAATGCTACCACACGTTTAAAGAACAAATAATACTAATCCTATTCAAAATATTTCGAAAAATAAAGGAGGAGATAATACTTCCAAATTTATTCTATGAGGCCAGTATAACCCTGATACCAAAACCAGACAAAGACACATCAAAAAATTAAAACTATAGTCGAATATCTCTCACAAATATTGATGCAAAAACTCTCAACAAAATACTAAGAAACCAAATTCAGCAATACATTTGAAAGATGATTTATCAGGACCAAGTAGGATTTATCAATGGGATGCAAGAATGGTTCAACATATGCAAATCAATCAGTGTGATACACCATGTCAACAGAATGAAGGACAAAAACGATATGATCATATTGATTGATGCTGAAAAGCACTTGATAAAATTCATCATCCCTTCATGATAAATCCTTCAAAAAACTGAAGATAGAAGGAACATACCTCAACATTCCTATATAGGACCGACTAACAGCTGGTATCCTACTGAATGGGGAAAGATCTGGAAGATCTGGAACACAACAAAGATGCCCACTTTCACCCCTGTTATTTAATATAATATTGGAATTCCTAGCTAGAGCAATCAAACAAGAGACAGAAATAAAATGCATTTAAATTAGAATGGAAGAAGTCAAATTATCCTTGTTTATAGTTAATATGATTCTATATTTGGAAAACTCTAAAGACACCACTAAAAAACTATGAGAACTCATAAACAAATTCAGTAAAGTTGCAAGATACAAACACAACATTAAAAAAAAAAAAAACAGTAGTATATCTATATGCCAAAAGTGAAAAATCTGAAAAAAAATTAAAGTAATCCCATTTACAATAGCCACAAATAAAATTCAATACCGAGAAACTAACTTAACCAAATAAGTGAAAGATCTCTATAATGGAAACTATAAAAACTGATGAAAGAAATTGAACAAGACACCAAAAATTGGAAAGATATTTCATGTTCATGGATTGGAAGAATCAGGATTGTTGAAATGTTGATACTACCTGATATGATTTGGCTGTATCTCCACCCAAACCTCATCTTGAACTGTAGTTTCCATTATCCATACGTGTCATGAGAGGGACCCAGTGGGAGGTAATTGAATCATGGGAGCAGTCACCCTCATGCTGTTCTCGTGATAGTGAGTTCTCACAAGATCTGGTGGTTTTATAAGGGGCTTTCCCCTCACTTCACTGGGCACTTCTCCTTGCTGCTGCCACCTGAAGAAGGATGTGTTTACTTTTTCTTCTGCCATGAGTAAGTTTCCTGAAGCCTCCTCAGACATGCTGAACTGTGAATCAATTAAACCTCTTTCCTTATAATTTACCAGTCTTGGGTATGTCCTTATTAGCAGCATGACAATGAACTAATACACTACCCAAAGCAATCTACAGATTCAATATAATCCCTATCAAAATAACAATAACATTCTTCACAGAAATAGGAAACACAATCCTAAAATTTATATGGGACCATAAAAGACCCAGTATAGCCAAAATCACCCTAAGCAAAAGAACAAAACTGGAGGAATCATAGTACCTGACTTAAAATTATACTGTAGAGCTATAGTAACCAAATCAGCATGGTACTGGCATAAAAACAGATACATAGACCAGTGGAACAGAATATAGAACCCGGAAACAAATTGACACCTACAGTGAACTCATTTTTGACAAAGGTTCCAAGAATATATACTGGGGAAAATACAGTCTCTTCAATAAATGGTGCTGAGAAAATTGAATATTCATAGGCAGAAGAATAAAACTAGACCTCTCTATCTTGCTATATACAAAAATCAAAATAGAAAGGATTAAAGTATTAAATCTAAGACCTCAAACTATGAAACGACTACAATAAAACATTAAGGAAAATCCCCAGGACATTGGTCTGGGCAAAGATTTCTTGAGCAATACCCCAGAAGCACAGTCAACTAAAGGAAAAATGAACAAATGGGATCACATCCAGCTAAAAAGCTTCTATAGCTTCTATACAGCAGACCACGGTGGCTCATGCCTATAATCCCAGCACTTTGGGAGGCCAAGGTGAGCAGATCACTTGAGCTCAGGAGTTAGAGACCAGTCTGGGCAACATGGTAAGACTCCATCTCTGCTAAAAATACAAAAAAATTAACCAGGTGTGGTGGTGCACACCAGTGATCCCAGCTACTTGGGAGGCTGAAGTGGGAGGATCACTTGAGCCCACGAGGCAAATGGTGCAGTGAGCTGAAATCATACCACTGTACTTCAACCTCGGTGACAGAGTGAGACCCATCAAAAAAGTGAAGACAATCCACAGAATCAGAGAAAATATTTGCAAACTACCCACCTGACAAGGCATGAATAACCAGAATATGTAAGGAACTCAGACAACTCTATAGGAAAAAAGCTAATAATCTGATCAAAAAATGGGCAAAAGACTGGAATAGACATTTCTTAAAAGAAGACATACAGGCAAGCTGGCATATGAAAAGGTGCTCAACATCATCATTGATCATCAGACAAATGCAAATCAAAACGACAATGAAATATCATCCCACCAAAGTTAAAATGGCTTATATCCAAAAGGCAAGCAATAATAAATGATGGCCAGAATGTGGAGAAAATGGAACCTTTGTACACTGTTAGTGGGGATGTACATTAGTACAAACACTATGGAGAACAATTTGGAGGCACTTCAAAATGCTAGAAACTGAGCTACCATATGATCCAGCAATCCCACTGCTGGGTATATAGCCAAAAGAAAATAAATTAGTATATCAAAGGAATATCCACATTCCCATGTTTGTTGAAGCTCTGTTTACAATAGCTAAGATTTAGAAGTAACTTAAGTGTCTATCAACCGATAAATGAGTAAAAAAAATGTGGTAGATATACAAAATGCTGAAGCATTTGTATATCTTAAAATAAAATAATAAATGAGATTCAGTCATTTGCAAAAACATGGATGGAACTGGAGATCATTATGTTAAGTACAATAAACCAGGCACAGAAAGACAAACATCACATGTTCTCACTTATCTGTGGGATCTAAAAATCAAAACAAATTAACTTATGGACAGAGAGTAGAAGGATGGTTACCAGAGACTGGAAAGGGTAGTGGAGGGCTGGGAGGTAGGTTGGGATCATTAGTGAATACAAAAAAATAGTTAGAATGAATAAATGCAACCTACTATTTGATAGCACATCAGGGTGACTATAATCAATAATAACTTACTTGTACATTTTTAAATAACTTAAAGAGTGTAATTAGATGGTTTGCAACTCAAGGGATACATGCTTGAGGCAATGGATACTCCATTCTCCATCATGTGCTTATTTCACATTGCATGGTTGTATCAAAACGTCTCCTATACCCCATAATAATCTACACCTACTATGCACCCACAAAAATTAAAAGTAAAACAAATTCTTTTTTAAAATCTCACATGAATTAAGCCATCTAGCCATCCCTGTTTAGGCACCAGTCAAAAGTATGTGAAGTCATCTTGACCCTTCAGACCGTCCTTCCACCAGCTGAATCCTGCCAAATGGCATCATTCAACATCACACAGAGCAAAAGCATGGGCTAGCTGAGCCTTGCCCAATTTACTAACTCACAAAATTATGAGATATAATACATTGCGGGGTTTTTTGCTTTAGGCTTTAAGTTCTGGGATAATTTGTTATGTAGCAATAGATAACTGGGACAGAATTTGGCACCTAGATGTGTGGTGTTGTGATAACAAATAATATAAAAGCTATAGTATTGGCTGATACGAGGTGGAGAGCAGGAACTGCAAGGAACTATCCATGAAACCTTATATGGCCTCAGGGAAGATATTAGGGCATCAAGAACAATGAGGAAAATGTTATTGGAGGCTGGTGAAAAGGGCCGCTGAGTTATATACAGACAGAACAGTTAGCAAAACTGTTGCCTGAAGCAATATGGAAAATAGAATAGCAACCTAATAGTCTCAAAAGTCTTGCTAAGGAATTCATAGGCACAGATTATTCTAGCTCCCTATGACAAAATAAAAGATGGGAGAACGAACTAAAGAAGAAATCTTTCAGTTTTCTAGCATAATTTGGAGGAAATACTAAGAGCTCAGGACAGTCTTTCCAAGCCAACAAAAGCTGTTAAAAGTAAGAAATAGCCTCATAGAAAAGATCAAATCTAGGTCCTTCTTAGAAAGCAAGGTCTGAGGGTAAAGATGAAGTAAAGGATGAAAGTGTGAAACCTTTTTTTAAGACCTCAGAGAGATGTAAGGTGGTGTTTTATGAACACTTTCAGCTGGACAAAATAACTTCTAAGGATAAAAATCCTTCTTAGGCAAGCCCTGTAGACTCTCTTCTTTAAAAATATTGGGCTTCAGAGAAGCTTGGAGGCATTGTCTTAGCCTCACAGAGTACCCTATGTATAGAAATGCCTATTTTGAAGATGTTTTTGGTTGTGGTGTTATCTACCGGCATGAATTATAAATTAATATACATGAAATCTACAAAGTTTTTTTTTTAATTGTATCAGTTGGACAGAAAAATACAGTGATATTACAGAATACAAAAGGCATTTGGGTTCCTAATTTTCATTAGGCAAAAAAGAAAAAGCTGAGAAACTATTCATCTAGAAACATATGCTATTTCTTATAGAAAGGAAAGATGAGTTCAATGTCAGAACAAAGTGCTCAGAGGGAGAAGCAAATAGGCACAGAGAATTATTTCCATGGAACAGGACTGAGCTCTAATTTTTTTAATGGCAACATCTGTTTGATTGGATTTCAGAATTGCTATGGACCAGAGATTGCCATAAGTCTCCTGCTTTCCCCCTTTTTGAACAGGATAGTCTATTGCTGTCATCCTATGCCTATCTCACCATTATATATTGTGTGTGGAGAACAGATAACTTATCTTTTGTTCACAAGTTAACATCAAGAGAAAGTATAAATGAAGGAGCCTAATATATAACATAACTTGTTTTAAAGGAATGAGATCTTAGACTTCATGATAATATTACAATAAGATAAGAGTTTGTGGGATTTGGAGGAAGTGAGTGTATTTTCCATGTGGAAGAAATATAAGCAATTTATGCCTCAAAGCAAACCATGATGGATTAAAAATACTTGGGTACAAATTTAAAAACTATAACAAGGCATGTATGTAGAAAACTACAAAACACTTTTAGTTTGTATCACAGAAGTATCCTTGATAAGCATGTATACAAAGAAATGTGTCAAAGAAAGTCCAAAAAATGGAAAGACATTCCATGTTCAGAGATTAGAAGACTCAATATTGTTAAGATGTCATTCTTCAAAACTTGACCTGTAGGGTCATCAAAATCCCCATAATAATCCAAGGAAGATATTTTGTAGATATCAACAAAACTGACTTTTAATTTCATATGCAAAGACAAAAGATCCAAAATAGCCAATATAATACTGAAGCAAAAAAATGGCACTTACCAATTTCAATATTTACTGAAAAGCAAAGTACTCAATACAACATGGTATTGGCAAAATTATAAACATAGAGCAATATAACAGAATATAGAACATACAAGTAGACCCCCCAAGTATAGTCAATTGATTTTTTATAAAGTCTCAACAACAGTTCAATAAAGAAATGATAGACTTTTCAACAAATTATACTGAAAGAATTAGACATCCATATGCAAAAAAATGAATTCAGACACAGACCTTACACTAAAGCTAACTCAAAATGGATTTTACAGCTAAATGTAAAGTTAGAGACAAACAACCAAAAAACCTACAAGAAGAAAGCATAGGAGAAAAATTTATGTGACCTTTAGTTTTCTGATAAGTTCATAGCCACTATACCAAAATCATGACCCATGAAAGAAAAATATTGATAAATTAGACTTAATTAAATGAAAATCTTCTACTTTACGATGTTAAGAGGAATATAAAGCAAGCCATGGGTGGGAGAAAATATTTGTCAAATACTTATCTAATAAAGGAATCGTATCCAAAATATTAAAGAACCCATAAAACTCAACAATAAGAACATAAACAACCCAATTAAAAATGAGCAAGAGATCTGGACAGATACTTGCCAAAGGAGATATACAGATGGCACAGAAGGTTATGAAAAGATGCTCAACATGATTTCTCATTAGGAAAATGCAAATTAAAACAACCGTGAGATATCACTGTATACCTTGTAGAATGACTAACCTCCAATGGTCTGAAAATAGCAATTGATATTTAGGGTGCAGACCTACAGGACTCTTATTCATTGTTGGCGGGGAGACAAAGTGGCACAGCCACTTTGGAAGACAGAGTGGCAGTTTCTGACAAAGTTAACTGTAGTTTTATCACATGTTCCAGCAATCACGCCCTGAGGTATTTACCCAACTAATTTGAAAACTTACATTCACACAAAAGTGTGCATGTAAACATTTGTAGAAAGTTTATTTACAATTATCCAATTGGAAGCAACCAATAGGGGACCTTCAATAAGGGAATGGATAAACAATTTTTAGATATCCATGCAATGGAATACTATTGCTAGCATTTGAATGTTTGTGTCCACACAAAAGTCATATGTTGAAATCCTAACCCCAAGGTGATAGTATTAGAAAATGGGGCCTTTGGAAGGTAATTAGGTCATGAAAATGAAGTTCTTAAGAATGGGACTGATGCACTTATAAAAGAGGTCTGAGAGAGCTCCTTGCTCCTTCTGCCATGTGAGGTTGTAATGAAAGATGGCCATCTAGGAAGCAGACACTTGCAAGAAATCGAATCTGCTGGCACCTTGATCTTAAAATTTCCAGCCACCAGAACTTTGAGAAAAAAAATTCTGTTGTGTATAAGTCACCCCATTAATGGATTTCATTACAGCAGTGTTAACATACTAAAAAAATTCTGTTGTGTATAAGTCACCCCATTAATGGCATTTCATTACAGCAGTGTTAACATACTAAAAAAATTCTGTTGTGTATAAGTCACCCCGTTAATGGCATTTCATTACAGCAGTGTTAACATACTAAGACAACTATCCAGTGATAAGGAATGTGCTCTCAAGCCATTCAGAGACATGGGTTAATCTTAAATGTGTGTTGCTAAGTGAAAGAAGCCAGACTGAAAAAGCTACATGCTGTATGATTCCAACTGTATGGCAATCTGGCAAAAACAAAAATGTAAGGTAGAAAACTGATCCACTGATCACTGTACCAGGGTTTGGGGATAGAGGGTAATATAGGGGAAACTCGGGGATATTTTTGGATAGCAAATTTATTCTGTGTAATAGAGTAGTGGTGGATACATACAATGCAATTTTCAAAACTAAAAGAACTTTATAGCACAAAGAGTGAAGCTTAACATATGCAAATTAAAAAATAAGAGGTCACAGGGCTCCAAGATAGAATGGAGAATGTGACGATCTAATTATATTACACATATATGAAACAAACTCACTGAAAGGGATGAGGGAGAACTCTTCTGACTTTAGAAATGAGTGGAATCTGTAAGACAAACTGCAGAAGGAACCATGCATAAGCACTGTACTTTAGTTGACAAAGTTGTTTCTCTAGAGATAACAATTCTAAAACTACTACACATTTATACCGCAGTTAAACACACAAGTAAATGGATGGAAGGCAACAGTAGCCACTTTTCTTATTGCTGGAGTAGAAGATCACAGATAGCAAGGGGAGGGAGTGAAAATGAATGGTGTAAAAATGGATTACAGTTGAAGACATCAGTATGCAAACTCATGTTTAGCTTAATAAAGACACAGATGCTTACATATAAAAATATTTATAGATATGTGTACACATATGTATGTCTCCTTCCTCTGTCAGCTGGGAGGGCCTGGTAGCAATAATGCCACTATAGCAACAAACACACTTAGGTCCCAGATCTTGATTTCAAAAATGATTCTCTAGTAAAAGGAATCTGGGATTCTTAGAGAAATGGCTGAATTTAGGACTGGGAAGTCCCAAATTCTGGAGAATCCTGTAGTGAACTAAAGTAAGAAAGTACTCAACACAAATAAACAAAGGGATCCCACGATATTAGGTATGTCAAAGGGTACAGAAGCCAACTGAAAGAGTTCCCAATGGCCAAAGCTGAAACAATTTGAGAAACAAAATAAACAAATTAGTATTTGATTATTAACAAAATTATAAAATAAATATCCATAAATCCATACTGATATAGATAAATAACTTTATAAATGAATAAATAGAGGAGAACATCCTGTGTAGAAAATTCCAAACAATTTATATAAATACGCTGCTGTTAAGGAGGTAGAGCATACTTCAAATCAGGTAATTAAGGTTAACGTCAATTGTGGCAAGTCATTACATTACAGTACCTACTCTTGACATACATCAAGGTATGTATGGTACATACGTATCACATACCCCTGATATGATGAAAATAGTTCTTTACCTCTGTGTATTCCTACTAAAAACACATTTCTTCAATTTAACCATTAGAAAAACATCAAACACATTCCAGTTGTGACATATTCTACAAAACATACATGGGGAGGGGGGAGGGGGGAGGGATTGCATTGGGGAGTTATACCTGATATAAATGATGAATTGATGGGTGCTGACGAGTTGATGGGTGCAGCACACCAACATGGCACAAGTATACATATGTAACAAACCTGCACGTTATGCACATGTACCCTAGAACTTAAAGTATAATAAAATAAAAATAAAAAAAAGAAAAAGTGAAGGAACAACATTTATATTGATATATTTTTAAATTCATTCCTATTTTCAGCCACTTAAAAAATAGTAAAAATAATTATCAGTTTCTGAATATTTGTTAGCTATTATGTGGCCTGGATTTGTTCCAAGCACCTTACCTGTATTAACTCAGTTAATCCTAATAAAAATCATGTGATACTAAAAAAAAAAAAAAAAAAAAAAACATACAATGAGTACTCCTCAAAACTGTCAAGGTCATTGCAAATAGAAAAGTTTGGGCAACTGTCATTTATAGCCAAGAGAAGCCTAAGAAGACATGATTGCTAAATGTTATATAATTTCCTGAATGGTATCCTATAACCAGAAAAATGAACATTAAGAGAAAACTGAACAAATCTGAATGAAGTATGTATATTATTTAATACCAATTTAACAATGTTATTTCATTAATTGGGACAAATATACCATACCAATGTCAAATGCTAATAATGGGGAAAACTGAATGTGGAGTGTATAGGAACGCTCTGCACTATTCTCTCAATAATTCAGTAAATCTAAAACTGCTTTAAAATAAAAAGTATATTTGGCTAGGCGTGGTGGCTCATGCCTGTAATCCCAGCACTTTGCGAGACTGCAAAGGCGGATCATGAGGTCAGGGGATCAAGACCACCCTGGCCAATATGGTGAAACCCCATCTCTACTAAAATATAAAAAATTAGTTGGGCATGGTGGTGAGTGCCTGTAGTCCCCGCTACTCGGGAGGCTGAGGCAGGGGAATCGTGTGAACTGGAGAGGCAGAGATTGCAGTGAGCTGAGGTCGCACCACTGCACTCCAGCCTGGCGGAAGAGCAAGACTCTATCTAAAAAATAATGATAATAAATAAATAAATAAATAATAAAAAGTGTGTTTATAAAAAGAGCAAGTGTGGAGAACTTACAATATGCAAAGTGAAGCTAATGTAGACTATAAAGCTGTATTAATCAAGACAATGTGGTATTGGAAGTAAGATAGACACACAGAACAATTGAACAAAATAGAGTCTAGAAATACACTCACACTAATATAGTCCATTGATTTTTTAGCAAAGGTGATAAGGTAATTCAATGAGAAAAAAAGTCATTCAATGAGAAAAGAGTCATTCAATGAGAAAAAAAATCTTTCAACAAATGATGATGAAAAAATTGGATATCTATGGGCACAAAAATGAACCTCTTGTCTCACACCTCACAAAAAAGTTAACCTGAAATGGATCATAGACCTAAACACATAAATTTAAATTAGAATTTAAATTACTCAAATTCTAAGATATAATACAGAAAAATATTTTAAGTGTGCATAGAAAAGTGGATTGATACTCATAAATACCTCTATAGAGAGAGATTTAAAGAAAGAGAAATGAAATGTCACAAAATGGTAACAATTGAAGAATTTATGTGAAAACTATATCAGTATTCTATTCACTATTCTTGAAACATTTTGTCACCTGATAATTTTAAAAATTAAAAGTTTTGGGAAACAAGATAATAGAGTCAAATAGAAACTAAAAATGGAGATACCACATTAGAGGACTGCTCCAAACACCTTGAAATAATTAAATTGTACTATATTATTCTAGTTATAGCAACAAATGGCTTTAAAATAAAATAAAAGGCAGTGGTAAACAATGACAAAGACACAAGACATTCACATAAGTTGAAGACAATAGAAATTCATTGATGTTAGCAACATGAAAGTCATCAGTGACTTAAATGAAAGTAATTTCAATGGGGTACTAGGAACGAGAACCAAATTTAAGTTGAGTGAGGGTCAAATAAGCATTGAAATAAAACAAAGCCTGCTAATCAACTTTTTTTGAGAAGATAAACGAAACTGCTTCCTTTATGATAGGACTTAAATAGAAGGAAATGGGTGCAAAAGTAAGTAGGGTTTTACATTGTGGTGGGAAGGTCACAGATTTTGGCATCTCTTGGTTTCTGTATTGTCAATTAATAATGAAGTGAATAAAGATCTACATCTGAAATTTAATGTGGGGAAATTAAGGGACTTTCAGAGTTGGAAAGTTAGCTTCTTAGAGCATCATAGTAGGATTTCCATGCTATTGTGGAAATCCATTTAGAAATGAATTTGTATTCATACAATATTCATAGCTGTACATAAATTATTGTTAATTAGATAGCAGCATTATATTATTTACATTTATCTAAGAGAAATTAAAACTGTGTTCACTCAAAAAACTGTACAGAAATCATTACAGTAGGTTTATTTCTAATTACTAAAACTTGGAAAGAACTCAAATGTCCTTCAACAGGTCACTGAGATATATCCATACAATGCAATACTACTCAACATCAAAGAGAAAACACACACTAATGATAGGTGCCGCAACATGGAATCTCAGATGCACTATGCTAAGTGGAAGAGGCCATATCTAAAAGAATGGATAATTATGATTCAATTTATATCATATTCAGGAAAAGGTAAATCTATAGCCTGGTAGTTTCTTAGGTCCCCATGGTGAGGGGGAGTAGACTACAAAGGCATGCAAAGGAATTGTTGTACTGATGGACTTATTTTATATTTTTATTGTGGTAGTGGTTACAGGACTCTGTGTTAGTTATATCTCATACAGCTGTACCCTAAGAAGGAAGAATGTGAATATATGTAAATTAGGTCTTAATAATTATTTTTAATTTAGTTGATAAGTGTGGAGGCTTAGACTTCTAACTTTGACTGAGTCAAACAATTATGTGAAGCATGATGAAAGTGGTCTTAACAGTCTCTAAAAGTAGAAATTCCCAAATGGTCTTCCAAGAATAAGTTACAGGTGGACCAGGGATACTGCTCTCCTTTAGTTGCAAGGACAGGGAGCAGGCCCTAGGCCCCAGAGCTCCTAAATTAGGCATTTTAGCTGGAAGCAACTTCAACCATTTACCCCATTGGGCTATACACATGTTATTGTCTGTGTTAGCGATATGTGAGAAGCATGGGAAGCACTGTCTTAAAAGGAGATGGGCCCTTCTTGGAAGGAGATAGTGCTGTAATTCTTACTACTTCACTCATTCCTGCAAGCGCTTCAGAGAGGGTAGCACCACAGTGATTAGGGCATGCTTCCTGCTCCAGGCTGTTACTGGAAAGATAGTCCAGACAACAGAAGAAAGCACAATTGCTATTGTCTCTACAGTAAGACAAAAAAACTGAAGCCAAATCTATGGTTAAAGAAAATTAAGAATCCTAAAATGCTCTCATTATTTAATAAGGAAGAATAAAATTCAATGAACTTAACATGTCATTGAATAGCTTGGGGAGAAAAGTTGAAGACAAAATAAATTTAATTTTAAAAATAAACAAATGAAAGTAATAAATTAAGGGCAGGAAATAATACATTTTTAAAAAGGAAGTTTGATATTGAAGATTCTGTACACACACAAATAATATATCTGCAAGTATTAAAAATTCCAAAGAAAAATCAGAAAATAAATTAACTTATAGTTACAGCAATAATTAAAAATATAAAAATGTCAGTAAAAACAATAGACTTCTAAGAAGACAAAAAAAATTACCAAATTGATTGTGTAAAAATTACTAAAATTGATTCAGAAAACCTGAATAAACCATTAACCCATAAAGAAATGGGAAAAGGTATCAAATATTAAACTTAACTTTTCCATGCTATATAAACTTTTCAAGAACATAAAAAAATTCTATCAGGTCTATCTAGTGATAAATGGTAACTTTCTTTTTCTTTTCCATATTTCCTAAATATTATAAGCAATACGCATCATTTTTATAATCAGAAACAAAACAGTAAATTTTATTTTTAAACCAAATAGTCCCAACCAAGCTTCTGTTACTATTATTAATTTGTTATGAATTTGGCCTTTGCAATCCTGCCACCTCAACACAAGTTTTAAAAAATTATCTTCAGTCATCCAAAAAGTATTTAAGTTTTGCATCTTCTCAGTGAATATATGTCACAATTGATTAAAGAAAGTATACTTGCTTGGGAGTAGAGAACTAGTTTAAGAACATTTTAAACTAATCAATCTTCCAGAAGCCTGAATGATTATATGTGAACATGAACCACAGGAATTGTCAAATGAATCTGTTCAAAGAGCCTACCTCCAAGTCCTCCCTCATGACTTAACTGTTCTATGAAAAGAAGAAATATCAGATGACTTGAAGTGTTGAAATATAAACTCCCTCTGAAATCTAAGTTGTTTTTTTGTCTGTCCTAAATAGTTTCCCACATTTATGACAAAGTAATAGGAAATTCATTTACTCTCTAAACATAATGAAAGTTTAAAGCAAAGGTGCTGCCATATTTGCCCCCTATATGCTGACAGACAAGCCTCTAGTTGTCATCGATGGGAGACACGAGAACATACATGGCAGAAAAAATACTCTTGTAAGGATTTGAACAGTATTGCAAAATAACAGTGAGGGAGGTGAGAAGTCACTTTCTTAGCAGAGGAAAAAGCTAGGAAGAAAAATACAATAGCATGAAAAAAAAAAAAAGAAAGAAAATGATGGAATCACCTAAAAGCACTCTCACTTTTTATTTCCTTCCTTCTCTATTAAAAATTTTAAAACTGAAAGACAGATTTCAAAATTACCTAAGACAACAAACACATTGGATTCAAGATAGACTCTAAAGATACCTGCAGCCATTGAAAAAGTGGAGGTGAGAACCATAGCAAACAAAGTGAGGAAGTAATAACAAGAGAACTCCTTATGTCTTTAGCAAATGTGAATAAATTAAGATACATACTAGGAAGTGAAGCTTCAGGGGCATGAGGAACTTCAGTATCCATATACTATTCACTGAATAAGTATTGACCATATATTCTTTAGGTAAACTAAGTTTCTTTTCTATAAGACAAAAGTAATGTCAATGGGAAATATGTAACTCGTTGTATATTTTTCAAATAGCTCTAGATTTTCTAAGAGTTGGGGTTGGAATTGAGGAAATTAATAAAAGAAAAGGTAGCTAACTTTGTTCCTTGAAATTATGATGGGACTAATAATGGAGTAATGGACTAATAATTATGAAATTTGATTTTTATCGCATATTGTATTAAATTGTGTACTATATATGCATTGTTTAAAAACATTAAGAGGAAAATGTATTGGAATAACATGGGGAAAACAAAAAGCAACAGAATAGCCAGCCATTACACACAGAAGGAGGCCATTTAAAAGTGGGTGGGCCCATAAATTTTCAGATAAGACCCATATGGGATGAAATTTAGTCATATTCTATTTCAGGATAATGATAAAATTCAAAATATATGAGCAATGTATGAGAAATCACAGAATGCAAAGAAGTATCAAAAAACGGAAATAGGCAGGTTTCTAATTTTTAAATCAGGGCAAAATATGGGCTTGTTCACTCACTAAATATTTACTCAGCACATGATACATATTACTTCATATATGTGGCAAAGAAAAATAAAGTTTATTATCTTATCGTTTGACAGTAGGTACCATGGTTAGGAGAAAATAAGACAATTAACTAGGTTGGTATATTACTCTGTTCTCACACTGCTATGAAGAAATACATGAGACTGGGTAATTTATAAAGGAAAGAGGTTTAATTTACTCAGTTTCACATTGCTGGGGAGGCCTCAGGAAACTTACAATCATGGTTGAAGGCAAAGCAGAAGCAGGAACCTTCTACAGAGGGTGGAGGGATGGAGTGAGTGCAAGCAGGGGAAATGCCAGATGCTTATAAAACTGTCAGATCTAGTAAGAACTCACTCACTATCATGAGAACAGCACAGGAGAAACAGCCCCCAATATTCAATTACCTCCACCTGGTCCCACCCTTGGCACCTGAAGATTGTGGGATTATAATTCAAGGTGAGATTTGGGTGGGGACACGGAGCCAAGCCAATCATTCCACCCTGGGCCCCTTCTGAATCTCATGTCCCTTTCACATTTCAAAACCAATTATGCCTTCTCAAAAATCACCCAAAGTCTTAACTGATTCCAGCATTAACCCAAAAGTCTAAGTTCAAAGACTTATCTGAAAAAGGCAAGTCTGTTCTGCCTATGATCCTGAAAAATCAAGTTAGTTACTTTCTAGATATAATGAGGGTACAGGCATTGGGTAAATATATCCATTCCAAATGGGAGAAATTGGCCGAAATGAATGGGCTACAGGCCCCATGTGAGTCTGAAAGTCAGGGGGGCAGTCAAATCTTAAATCTCAAAAATGATCTCCTTTGACTCTATGTCTCATATCCAGGTGATGCTGATGTAAGAGGTGGGCTCCCATGGCCTTGGGCAGCTCCACCCCTGTGGCTTTGCAGGGTACAGCCCTGCTCCTGGCTGCTTTCATGGGCTGGTATTGAGTGTCTGTGGCTTTTCCAGGTTCAGGATGCAAGCTGTCAGTAGATTTAACATTCTGGGGTCTGGAGGATGGTGGCCCTCTTCTTACAGCTTCACTAGGCAGTGCCCCAGTGGGGACTCTGTATAGAGGCTCCAACCCCACATTTCCCTTCCACACTGCCCTAACAGAGGGTCTCCATAAGGGCTCCACCCCGGCAGCAAACTTCTGCCTGGACATCCAGGCATTTCCATATATCCTCTGAAATCAAGGCAGAAGTTCACAAACCTCAATTCTTGACTTCTGTGCACTTGCAGTTCTAAAACCATGTGTAAACTGCCAAGGCTTGGGACTTGCACCCTCTGAAGCAGTGACCTGAGCTGTACCTTGGCTCCTTTTAGCCACAGCTGGGGTGCAGGGCACCAGTTCTTGAGACTGCTCATGCACAGAGCAGCAGGCTCCTGGACTCAGCTCATAAAACCATTTTTCCCTCCTAGGCCTGTGATGGAAGGTGCTGCCATGAATGCCTCCCAGGAGGCATTTTTTTCCATTGTCTTGGTGATTAACATTTGACTCCTTCTTACTTATGCAAATTTCTGCAACTGGCTTGAATTTTTCCCTACAAAATGAGTTTTTGTTTTCTACTGCCTCATCAGGCTGCAAATTTTCCAAACATTTATGCTCTGCTTCTTTTTTAAACTCAGTTCCAATTTCAAACCATCTCTCTCCAGTTCAAAGCTCCACAGATCTCTAGGGCAGAGGAAAAATGCCTCTTGTCTCTTTTCTAAAGAATAGCAAGAGTAACCTCTTTTCCACTCCCCAACAAGTTCCTCATCTCCATCTGAGACCACCTCAGTCTGGACTTCATTGTCCATATCACTATCAGCATTTTGGTCAAAATCATTCAACAAATCTCTAGGAAGTTCCAAACTTTCCCACATTTTCCTGTCTTCTCTGAGTCCTCCAAACCATTCCAACCTCTGCCCATTACCCAGTTCCAAAGTCACCTCCACATTTCAAGGTATTTTATATCAATACCCCACTCTTGTTACCCATTTACCATATTAGTTCATTCTCACATTGCTATGAAGAAATACCCAAGACTGGGTAACTTATAAAGGAAAGAAGTTTAATTGACTCATAGTTCTGCATTGCTAAGGAGGCCTCAAGAAACTTATAATCATAGCAGAAGGCAAAGGGGAAGGAAGAACCTTCTTCACAGGGCAGCAGGACAGAGTGAGTGCAAGCAGGGGAAATGCCAGACACTTATAAAACCATCAGATCTCATGAGAACTCACTCACTATCACAAGAACAGCATGGGGGAAACCATCCCTATGATTCAGTTACCTCCACCTGGTCCCACCCTTGACATGTGGGAATTATGGGGATTACAATTTGAGGTAAGATTTGGGTGGGGACACAGAGCCAACCAAATTAGTTGGCAATAAAATATTAGACTTTATCTTAGTATTTTTATCCTAAAAATAAAAAAGACATGAAGCTATACTAATATTTAATATACAAATTGGCAAAGACATCCGCATTGAGCCCAAATGTGAGACCATCATACACGCTGTATAGTTTATTGAAGCATCCTAATGGAACAGTAGGAGTTCAATAAGACAGGTGGCCTTTGCTCATATTTGAACTATTGTAATTTAAGCACACCAGTTAAGTCGATTTACAGATTACATTGTCTAGTTTTAATGAAATTCACCCTCACAAAATGAACAAGAAATTTAAAAAGACTCTCACAAAGGAGCCACAGATCAAAGGCAATTCTATTAACACAAATACCACTGAACAATTAGAAAATGGCAATGCTAAGATCTCTATTCTTACTTGACCACATTTCTCATCAGACACTTATGAGTTAAAGGTCAATGATAGTCTCATCAGATCTAATGCAGTCAGGAGACTTTCACTAAAATACTAAAAATAGAAGTAATATTAATACTGACTAAAATATAATTACTAAAATCTAATGAGAAGAAAAGATTTTCACACTGAAAAAATAAATAATGTTGCATTCTAGTTACCTTTATACTTTTTCAATTCCTATAATTGGTCAAGTTTTATAGTACATCTGTCATATTTGCATTATGTTTATATTTTAGTACAAGCACATAATTAGACATATATTGGAGTGAAAATGCATAAAAATATTTTACTGAAAGGGGTGCACTATCAAAAACATTTGGAAATCACTGATCTGGAAGACGTATTATCTAAATAAAAGTTCTATTAGGCTAACATCAATAATCAGGAACATGCTGAAAGAGATTTTATAAAGAAATACAAATATAATTTTTAAAGTGTAATGATCAGAAACCAACATGACTTAAAAAAACAAGGCACGCAATTGACCTCATTTGTCTTTTTAATATTATTACTCTAACATTAAGATAATAGAGTATATACAACTATTTTGAACTGAGCAAAGTACTTAGAAAATATCAGAATGTAAATAAAATAGAAAACTTAGATGGCACACTCTAGGAGGAATAGTAAATATTATAGACAACCAGAACAATCTTTCCAGCTCACTTCCTTTAGTACCACCAGTTCAAAGTCTTTTGGTCACTCTGATAACGAGTCCTAATGTCCATTGTTCTATCACCCTTCACTGATCTCCCAGCCCCTGATGCCTTCACTACCCTCTTTAGCCACTTTAAATTCCATGGTCCTGTCATTATAACCATTGTCTTACACAGGCTCTTAGATAGCTCCCTTGGCTCTCCCTTGCTTTTCCATTGAACTTCCACCTGCTGCATCTAAGTCTATGCTTGAATCTAAACATGAATGCAACTAAACTAGTCATAACCATGCTCTCTAGTATAACTTTAAATTCAGGAAGAAGTAACTTTCAATAACACCAAGAATTATGTGATATTTCCCTGGACTGTTCACATCTTCACTCTCCTAAACAATTGTTTCACACATTTTTTGTCTTTTTAAGACATAAACACTTTCTTTTGTCCCCAGTATGTTCTAATGGTCTTACTTCCAATTTCGCTGAAAAAAATGAAGTCATCACAGCCAACCACCAGCATCTATGTCCATAAACTCTATCCACCCTTCTGTACCCTTCTATTAGTGTGGAGAATGGCCCAGTTTCCTAGCTGTGACCTGTCAAGATAGGAAGGGTCTGAGATTTTACTCCACTTTCAACCTAAAAAGTTCGCTTACCACATTTTTGTGAATAACACCAAAAGCCATGACACTCCTGGGATGTGTACAAAGGACAGTTTACTACTCACAGAAATTGTAGTAGCTAGAGTGTCATCATTTGCTTGTGGTGGTTCCTATGAGGGTTGATTTTATGTGTCAACTTGAGGAGGCCACAGGTGCCCAGCTATTTGGTCAACCATTCTTTCTGGATGTGTTTGTAAGGAGGTTAATATTTGAATCTGTAGACTGAGTAAAGCAGATTTTCCTTCCTAATGTAGGTGGGCCTCATCAAACCCATTGAATGCCTGCACCTGAATAAAATAAAGCGTTGAGTAAGAAAGAGTTTTCTCTCTATGCCGACTGGCTTTGGACTTCTCCTGACTTTGAACTACAGCTATACTATCAGCTCCCCTTGGTGTCTAGTTTGCCAGCTACAAATCTTAGACTTCTCAATCTCCATAATTGTGTGAGCCAATTCCTCAGAATAATTTTATTCTTATATATCATATATAACAATATATAATATATATGTGTATGTGTATAAAATCTCCTATTGGTTCTGATCCTCTGGAGAACCCAAATACAGTTCCCTCGATCTCAGTTCTCACAGGGCAATGTAATGAGGACCAAGTGAAATCTGCCTATGCAGTGGGTTGCATTATGGGTGACAAAATTTGAGCTTAGGGAATTTGAGTATTTTATAACCGGACATGAGCAAGCTCATCTGACTTTTCCTTAGAGGTAAACATTATCTTTATTACATTTGGCAGTAAGCAAACCTGCTTTCTCTCCAAATAGAGATAGATAATCTCTCTAACTTCCCAGGCTCCTTACTGTACAAACATCCTTGAAAAGGGAGTCTAGAACAAAAAGGCAATAAGTGATGTTGTTCACAAGACACATAAAGACATAATAATTTCATGGAGAATTATCTCCTAACATGGCCAACCCCTCCACTCATTGTACACTTTAGCTGATACCTTTTTGTCTACATCGCACCAGCTTTGATCTGTTCTCAACAGAGCAGCCAAAATGATCCTGTTCTAAGGTAAAACATATCATGTCATTGCTTCTCGCACACACTGCTTTAGTGATTTTCCCATCTCTCCTCTAAGTAACTGTTTTTCCTTCTCTATTGGCTCCTTCCCATGTACAGAAATTTCTCTCATCTTACAAACAAAATAGACTGATTTTCAGCTCATAATTACTGTCCCCATTTGTCTCCTATTCTTTATAGCAAATCTTGTGAGGAAAAAACAAACATAACAACAACAACAAAACTGCTTCTATTCACTGCACCTGAGTTGTCTTCTCCAATTGTCTCCACAACTCATTCTAATTAGACTCCTCCCTCCCATCAATCCAGCAGCCCTCCTCATGTCAAGATCACTGTCTTAGTCCATTTGGGCTGCTATAGCAAAGTACTCTAAGCCAAGTAGCCTATAAACAACAGAAATGTATTTCTCACAGTTCTGGAGGCTCAGAAGTCCAAGATTAAGGTACCAGGACATTCGGTGTCACAAAGGGCTACTTCCTGGTTCACAGACCGATGCCTTTTCCCTGTATCCTCACACGGTGGGAGGTGCTAGCTAGCTTTCTGGGATCTCTTTAAAAGGGCACTCATTCCAATCATAAGGGCTCCTCCTTAATGACTTAATCACCTTCCAAAAGGGCCCACCTCCTAATGCCATCACCTCAGGTGTTAAAATTTCAAAAAATGAGTTTCGCAGAGAAAGAAACATTATCAGAGCCATAGCAATCACCAGTGACTTATATGTTTCTAAATCCAATGGTCAATCATCAGTTCCCATCCTGACCTATTAGCAGCATTTGAGACAGCTGTGTTCCCTCTCCTTTTTCACCATGTTATTCACCTGGTTTTCAAGAAACCACTTTCAACATATTTTCCACTGGCCTCTCTGACTACTCCTTCTCGGTCTCCTTTGTCAGTTCCACCTCATCTCCCCAACCTCTAAATGTTGAAGTGCCCCAGGATTCAGTCCTGGTATTACTGCTATATTCTATCTCCACTCATTCTCTTGATAATTCATCTAGTTTTATTATTTTTAAATAGCATCTATTGTACTATATGCTGTTGACTCTTGAAGTTATGTTTCTGACCTGTACCTCTCCTGGAACCCTAGACTTACATGTCCAACTGCCTATTCAGCAGTTTTTCCTGGGAGAATCACTTGATCTCTCAAATTCATGAGCTCCTGATATTTCCTCCTTACCTCACTCCTTTTGTATTCTTCCCCCATTTAGGTAAATGGCAGCTCCATTCCTTTAGTTTTGGCTCGGGCCAAAAATTCTAAAGTTATTCGTGACTTCTCTAATATTCTTCATGCTATTCTTCAACTAATCCTGCCTGCTCTCTACCTTTAAAAAAATCCGAAAGAGAACAAATTTTCCTTATTTGCCTGCTACCGTCCTAGTCAAAGTCACACAAAGCTGCAATAGCAGCTTCCCTTGCTCCCATCCCACCTCCCATTGCCCCCAAAACCTGATGTCCTGCCTTTTGTTTATGGCCAGCTTTTGTCTGTTCTCAAGAGAGCAGCCAAAATGGTCCTGTTCTAAGGTAAGTCACATCATGTCATTTCTCTAGGCAAAATTCTCCAGGGTTTTTCCAAAGTAAGAGCTCAAATTTCTTGCAGTGACATACAAAACCAGCTTTTTTTTTCTCTGATCTCATCCTAACCTCCTCTTTGCTAATTCCACTTTAGTTACACTATCTTCCTTTTGTCCCTTGAACATACCAGGCATATTTTGCCCTCAAGACTTATCCCATTCTTCTACCTGGAATGATCAATTCCAAAAAACTAAACAGCTCACTATTTTGTTACCTTTACCTGGTGAGACTTCACTTGCTTACTCTATCTAAAATTCTAGCACCTTCCCTCTTTCCCTTTCCTTTACATGTTTTACTTAACATGTATTCAGTAATATTCTATAAATCTCATTTATTTATCCTACTTATTGCCTACCACTCCCACACTAGAATGTCAGCTTTATAAGAGCAAAGACGTGTGACTGTTTTGTTCATTGCACTATGCTCAACACCTACAATAGCACTTGGAATATGGTCGGTACTCAGTATTCATTTGTAGAGTGGGTTAATAAACCATTCAATGAGGAGACGTTTAACAAACAGAGATGAATTAGATTTAGATGCAAAAAGCATACATAACCTGACAGATATGCTAGGTGAGATAATACACTCACAGGATAAATACTGCATGATTCCATGTATATGGAGTATCTAAAATAGTCAAACTCACAGAAGCGGAGAGGAGAATGGTGGTTGTCAGGAGTTGGGGGAAAGGGGGATTGAGTAATTGCTGTTTAATGGGTATAAACTTTCAGTTAAACAAGCTGAGTAAGTTCTAGAGATCTGCTAGACCAATTGTCCCCAGACCTTTTTGGTACCATGGACTGGTTTCATGGAAGACAACTTTTCCACGGACTGGGAGGTTGCGGGAATGGTTTCAGGATTAAATTGTCCCACCTCAGATCATCAGGCATTAGTTAGATTCTCATAAGGAGTGGGCAACCTGCAACCTAGATCCCTCACATGTGCAATTCACAATAGGGTCCCTGTGCTCCTATGAGAGTCTGATGCTGCTGCTGATCTGACAGGAGGTAGAATTCAGGTGGTAATGCTCGCTTGTCCTTGCTCACCTCCTGCTGTGCGGCCTGGTTCCTAACCGGCCACAAACCAGTACTGGTCCACTGCCTGGGGGGGTTAGGGAGCCCTGTGCTATACAACATGGTACCTATAATTAACAGTGATGTCATTCATTTTGAAAATACATTAAGAAGGTAGATTTCATGTTAAGTGTTCTCACCACAAAAGAAAGGTCAGGTACAAGGGAACTCTTGGAACTGATAGATGTGTTTATTACTTTGATTGTGTCGCCATGGTTACAAGCTCACCAAATTGTAAACATTACATATGTACAGTTTTAAAAATATATCAAATGTACGTATTTCAATAAGGCCATTTTAAAAAATCAATTCTAAAAATAAAGAAGGGGGAACTTGATTTAGCTACTCTCTTGGAATTTCCTACACATATCTTGTTATTTGGACTCAGTGCCTTTGCATGTACTTTCTCTCGTGCCTTACATTCCCTTCCCCACACCATTCATCGCAGGTGTCAATTGCTCAGTGAAGTCTCTCTTGTTACAAGATGTCTCGTTATAAATCTATTAAATCCTGTTCTACCCTGCCTGTGTAGTATGTTGATACTTCTATTTTCACCTGTATTATACCATGTAGTAATTATTTGTTCTGAGTCTCCTTTTAAGTTATGCATTCCTACGTGTTAATTAAGACCATGTTTGTGATATTCTGTCTTTCACATGCACACATCCATGGTATATAACTGTTTTTCAAATGTAACTGAATTTCTCTTCTTTAAAAAAATATAGAATGACCAAATTTTCCAAAAGCTTTAGTATAAGCCAAAGTTGTCATTAGTAGATATACATTATTTGGGCTGTGAAAAGTGAATCCCAAAGTTTTGCTGAAAACACTCACAAGAGTGTGAGTTTCCCATCACTGGACGTAATTAGGTGGAGCCTAGAGAACAATGCTCAGGGATCCTTGGAAAAGAGATTCTTCAATCAAAAAGGAAGTTAAATTAGAAGAACCCTTATTTTTCTGCTTTTGTTTGTAATTTATTGTAGTCTGAGGTTTTTAGCATACTATACTATCCTGTCTAATTTATTACAATTTGGATACAATGTATAGATAAATAAAAATTTGGTATCAATGTAACGTGAATACATTTGCTCAGGTATCTGAATGATTTTGTAGGCAAAATATATTTTAGCTATAAAACTATCAATCTATTTTCATGTCAAATAAGTTACTTTTGATTTTAGTAAGTATAGCTTTCATGTTATAAACAATATTTTGCAATCTAAAATATGATTACTAGGAATATTATTCTTTGGCTCTTATTCATTTCTTTTCTCTCATCCTCCCCTCTTTTAAATTTTAAATGTGAATGCTTCCTGTATTTCTGTGTAGTTTTTTTATGATTTTAAGGTGTTTGGAATTTAGAAGCATCATTTAATATTGAGTGTTTTCTTTAAAAATAATAATATTTAATCATTTCAGTGTTAATGCTTCAATAGTAGCAAGTTTAAAATATCTTAGTGAATACTAAAGACATAAAAACGAAATTTCTACTGATGCTTAATCACTCATCATATTTTGCCAAGTAGTTATCATATTTCTTCAATTGATCTTACAAACAATACCAAATGTAGAAAAGGTAGATATTATTCTCTTCATCCTATAATGAATATTCTAGTACAGAATCACACAGCAAGTCATGGCAGGCATAGCAATAGAATCCTTTCCTGATTCTAGCCCAGAGTTCTCTGTACATTTCAATCTGTGTGTTTAACTTTCAGAGGCTGCTTGATGAATGGATACCTTTTTTTTGGAATTTTTTTTTGTTTAAAACAGAAACATTCAATTTTATTTTTTTCAAACAAAGCAAAAATATATTTCATGCTTTTGGAGTTGAAATTTTTAAATTTATTATTTATTCAAAAAAAATCTGACTAGATGCTTAGAATAAATATCCTGTACTTGAAACGCAGTACTCCACTATGTATTTCTTTCCTTCAAGTCTCCCTCACCTGCCCCTCATCTCTAGAAAGATGCCCTCACATAGGGATTCCCATCTGTCAGGAGACCTTTCCCTCTCCCTACTTTAAAAGAAATAGACATAATTTAAAATAATTCAAATTCCAAAAAGTACATTTAGCTTATTGGCCAAATATTTTGGCTTTTTATTATGCAAAAATGCAATGCCTTGTTTCTTTTAATATAAAGTAAGTCAAGCTACTTTCTGCACAGCAGTCACTATTATCAACAAATGCACAAAAATGCACAATAACTAGAAGTTGCTAGCACAATAAGTATTCTCTGAGGAGTCACTTTTGAAGTCCAGAAACCCGCAGAAACTGAGAAAATGTTCCTTAAAAGAACATGTCTTGTGAGTTCAGATTCCATTTGCTATGTCTGTGATTAATCCATACCTTTTTTACTAAGCTACTTGCATCACACTAGTAATATATTTTCTTTGTTAATGTCACAGTAGGAATAAAAATGGTGACAGTGGAAATAAAGATTTTGAACCTGATATCTGTATATATTGCCATTCAGTAAATCAAAATATCCTATGGTATATAAACAATTGTTTGAGGAAATAATTATAGGAAATTTGAATTAGCCTTAGTAAATTTGTAGGGCTATAGGGAAGTTGACAAACATATATTACTATTAGCATTTAGGTGCAAAAGTGATTGCGGTTCTTGCCATTATTTTCAGTAGCAAAAATCGCAATTGCTTTTGCACCATCTTCATACAAGATATAAATATTTATTTTACATATATATCACTCTACTAATCATTAATATATGTGTATATATGTACATATATATGTATATGTTACATATATATGTTTCTCCTAATCAGTAAAATCTATTCACTGTCAAGGACAAACACATGATTTCCTCAGCTTTTCCTTCTTTATTTTGAGTCTACATAAAAAAATTCTCCAGAAGGAAAATACCAATTTCCAAGAAAACAAAAATGTTAACCAATTGGTAGATATCTTAATCCCTGCTACGTTAGACCTTGGCCTCTAGGAGATAGATGAAGAGATAAATGTACATCAAAAACTGCCTCTTATTGGGAAAGTTTCTACTAAGATGTCCAATAGTTGCAATAAGTGATTAATCAGTTTCCTAAATGGTATCACCTATCCACAGGACAAGCCAGGTTGGAGCATATTACACAAATTATAAAGACATTACTAAATTGTCCAAACAAAGTCTTCATATCTTGAACCTGAAGGAGCAGTCAAGAATATATGTGCTGCTGACCATACCTACATAGCACGATGTGCTTTAGTAATACAAATTACCAAATATTCTAGAGCACCTCCAAAGATTATTTCAAAAAAATCTTGCCCTGATCTTCTCATCCCATGTTGTCGTAGATTCATATCCAGAATAAAATTCAATCCATCCAATGGGCAACCCATCCAAACAGGCCATGTTAGACATTTTAGAGGCCCTACATGTCCCAAAGATAGGGAGGGAAGAAAGAAGGAACAGAGGGAGGAAGGAAATGGCTGACAACAATCTTCCAACACTTCTATATGCCTGTCTAGAAAGATTATACACATGACAAGAATCAAGCTTGGGTATTCCTAAACTGAATTGTAATTTAAAAAATAGCATGTTCATCTAAGTAAGGTCTTATATGAAAAAATGCAACTCGAGAAAATGTCCTTCCTATAAGCTTTTATACACAGAGGTATATATATATTTATACATATATATGTGTATATATAAATATATATGCATAATCTTAAGTATCCACATATATTTAAATATTTATATATAATGTTAAAATATCAAGTTTAGAAAACCTGTACAACACAATTGTCTCAAAATCTTCTGAGAAATTCAACGTGCTTGTCTATTTAAAAAATGATTGTGTTCGAAATTCTTTGAGCTTAAAAACCTTCTTCCTGAAATTTTCACTAAGCACAGAACATGTGTAAGTCATGTACACAATATAAATTAGATGGAAATAGGCATATGGCAAGTTTATATATTTCATAAAGCATAATATATAGATAGTACATACTTTCAATTCCTCAGGTAACCACAGAAAAGAAATCTAGATTATCAAAGTGATATTTTTATGTTGTTTATGTCTCAATAATGATGATGGAAACTGAGAAAGACAGGACTCATTCCTTGGATGTTTAAATCAACCGAAACATTCTATTTTCATGGTGTATTGTGGCACAAGTGAGGATATATCCTTAGCTTCGTATATGTTTTGCTAATTTCCCTAGGCTTATTTCTTTCTGTTTTTTTTTTCTTACACTTCCTTTGCACTTTCTCTCTCTCCCTCTCCCTTTCCCTCTCCTGCTCCCTCTCTCTCCTTTTCCCTCTCTTCTAATTAGGCCACTTCTTTCTTCTATCATTCTTGCTCTAAATATACTTGCTAAGTCGATCGCTGCTATTGCCTCTTTTCCACGTTATCTTTTTTTAGGCACAATGCCAGTGCCATTTTTCTTGTGATTTGTGAAAGTCTTTCTTTCCTCTGTCCCTGCCCAGGCCTCCTACCCCCTGCCTAAGCTTTTCCTTTTTCCTCTATTATCTAGTATGCTCTCTGTTATATTTCTAGCCCTTAAAGTTCACAGGACTCGTGAGAAAAGAAAACTACAGCTGTGGTGAAACAACAGAGGTTTGTCCAAAAACTACCCTTGATTATTTGGATCTGGTTTACCGTGTTGCTTCTAAACAATAGCTTAATTGCACATCTTGAAAAACCCTGCAAAAATCAAGCCAAAGCCCTAGAGAAAGTACTTGTTGTAATATGTTTGCTCTCAAGTTTTAGAACCCTCCAATTTGCCCCCATTTCTGCATCCACATGATAAAACAAAGCATATTTACATTTTCTCTTGTTTACAAGAGAAGCAGAACAAAAAAAGCTTCTGTTCCCCCATTTATAATGCACTCTCAATACTAATATGACACACAATACATGCCATCTCAATAAGAAATATACATTTAATTTGGATAGGATGTTTGCAGTTTTATCCAGAACACTGGGAAAAAAGGTGATCAAGTACCTGATGCCTGAACTCTTAATGACATGCAGAGAATCTCATGAGCTGAAGAAATTCCCAGAGGAAAACTCTGGAACATAATAGCCAGTTTGGGTTTCTACATGTGGTTCACTTCTTTGCTTACATATACAATGATTTTAAAGTCTTTAATTGTATCAGTGTTGTGCTTTGTTTTACTATAACAACCTTTTAAGTTTATTTTTATTGCCGGTTTAGTTCCTAAAAGCATTCCCCTTACTCCACAGGCACAAGATGCCAGGTGAATTTGCTTCACTACCGATCAGCATTTTTACTTTCATTTCATTGATAAATAGTTTTTCACATGCTTTGAAAAAAGAATAAATATATTTAAAATCTTAATAGGGAAACTGATCATTGCAAACATAATTGGATCCCTTGACTTTCTTTCTTTACTACACATGCATCTGCAGTAGTGTACTGAGCTGCAGACCTACGGAGGGAAAAAAAACCTTTCTGATTACAACTGGAAATATTTTTAAATTCTATATTTGCAGAATCAAAATTACAAAAAACATGATAGCACTGGCAATAGCAAATTAAGTTCTCTGTAAGCTACAGCCAGAAGTTAACAGTATAGAGATAGTTAATGCAACTGAACTTCTCAACAAAATCCTTTCGCAAAACCACACCTGACTTAGTCTTATGGGAAAGAAGGGAAGTAGAAAACATTTGGATTCTAAATAGATTGTTAGGAAATTAAAGATGAATGGAATAGACAAAAAATAGAGAAAAAACAAAAACCAAAGATGCCACTATGTAATTAACACTGATGTGTAACCATGAATACAATATAGATAGAAATTCATACTCTTGAGTCTTTTAAAGAGAAATACTGCTGTGATAAGAGAAAAGGAAGCATTAACACTGACCAGCTTTTGAACAGTGATATTTTGCCCTATGAAGTTCTGTGAAAATTGCACTGTACCAGTAATATTTAATTGTAGCATAAAACTTAAACACCATTTACTTGATATAAAATAAGGATAGTATGTAAATTAAGTAAGTTTCAATTCATGTCTTCTTACTCACATCTGTTGGCAGTTTAAATAGTTTTAGTGTCATTAATTGTTATAAAAGTGCAAGATTTGCTGTATGCTTGCCACTTAGGACCAAAGGCACAAAAGTCTAATTGAACTAAGTAATTAGTAATTTGTCATTTCCTATTGTCAGCAATTACTTTCCATTAGAAATCCTCACTGAAAATTCTAATTTGAAGTGAGGTTTGCATTTTATTGCTGTCCATCCAAATTAGTTTAAAATTGACAGCTACATTTTCATTTAAAATTTTAAAGATATTAAATATGCTTGAAGAAACTGGAGCATACACAGATCCACATAAGTGCACACACATGCACACTCTCTCTCTCACACACACACACACACTCACATTCATTCAAAGGAAAAGACGGCAAACACCAAAGGAGGTGCCTTTTATTTCCCCAAAGATGAGTTGCTGTGCAAATATCACATCATCGTTGCTTCTACAAAATTCTAGGTTTCTGATTTTTACATTTACACACAGACCCCTGCAGTGGTGTTCTCACCTGAACACAGATGGACAAGGAAACAGCACACTATTAGACTTCTTTCTGGGGTTCCAAGCTCCCTCTGGGATATGGTTGTTGGATGGTTTTTTATTTTGCTCTTTCTTCACGCTCCACTAGCCAATCAACACTCTTCCTCTCCTAAGTTCTGAGTACTGTAAAAAGCTAAGGGGGAGCTTAGATCAGCCCTTAAAAATAATACTAAGGAGGTGACTTATAATTAGTATGGATCCACTGATCTACTTTAAGGGCAACTCGGAGAGTCAAGCTTATACTTAGCTCCCTTTGTAAAAGTCAGAGCACCACATGTTTTCCCAACTAGGTAATCTTCCTCTTTTAAAACTTAACAAGTCTGTTTCTCTTAAAGTAAAGCTGGGTTTCTTTAACAACTAAACTAGCTTTCTAATTTTCAAAATTAAAAATATAGAATTAAACGTCACACATTTTTCTCTCTACCCCATTGTTTAAGTCCTAAAACTGTGCAACAAATCTTTAGCTGGAACATTTGAGTTAATATACATGTACACAAATGTCCAGTTTCTTAGATGAAACTAACAAAAATTGCTTGAGGAAAAGCATATTTGTATATTTATTATGA
This sequence comes from Piliocolobus tephrosceles, assembly GCF_002776525.5. Taxonomy (NCBI): domain Eukaryota; kingdom Metazoa; phylum Chordata; class Mammalia; order Primates; family Cercopithecidae; genus Piliocolobus; species Piliocolobus tephrosceles. Next base: position 50,278,406 of record NC_045444.1, read on the forward strand.
TAAAGTTGGCAATGTCCATAAATAACAGATCTGATTTATTAGCCTAGAGTTAGAATTACATTAAAGGGCAAAAGACAATGAAATTTTACAATTACATGTCTAATAATTGAAGAAGTAATAGGGTGGTGTTTAATGCATCTATGTATTAATTTAAATGATATGGTTTACGAATTTTTTCCTAAGTTGCATAAATGGTAAAATTGGCTTGTAGCACTGGAAATGGTAGTGAATTTCTCTTATTTTTTTAAATGACATTCTAATCATTACTCTAAATTAATATATTTTTACAGAACAAATTTTCTACAGTTACCCCTTTGTTAACTAACTACATAGAGCACACATCTGTAACACTTAAGTGAACATTAATTAGTGCTAATTTACAATCAAATTCCAATGGAGAGGCAAATTATGCTTTCTTGAACATCAAAAGTCTTTATCATGACCATTATGATGAAGAATGCCATAACATCTTAATTATTTCTGCTTATAAATAATGTTTTGCACAAACCTTAAAAATGCGGAGTACTTAGGAAAGAGAAAAAAAAGCTAGTCTCATTATAATTTAGTTTTTACTTAGGGCTAATCCAGTTCATTTCATTGAGTATCTTTCTCTTTCCTTCATTATAATAGGAAAAAGATTGCCTGAAAATTCAAGAGCAAATTTTTCCATTGGGCATACTGTTTGCAATCTATTGAAATAGCTTTAAGAATTACAACATTGCTACAAGATTTTGCTATGTAAATCTAAGGTTCTCCATAGTATTCAAGTTTTATGTGAACCAAAAATTATTTAAAGTGTAAAATATTTGCTTCCTTACATGTATCACATTTAAATAGATTCATAGTTCTAAAATAATATGCTTCACAGAAGAAAAATAAGTAACTGACACATAGAAACTCTTAATTGGCTCATTCTAAAAATGTGTGTAATTGCCAATAAGGCACTGAAGAGAAGAGACAATTAAATTAAAAGTTCAATAAACACTGATCAATATGCTTGTAAATACCAAGTCTATAAAATGATCTTCCCTTTAAATGTAGTTATACCACAGGTACATGTTCTGTATTTTGGAATTTGGCTGATCATTTTAAAATCTACTTAAATTTGTTTCTAATAGAAACATTCCAGAAATCTAGAAAGGCTGCCCAAGAGGATTTCTTTTTTAAAAAGGGAGAAAAAGAAAACAGCAGCCTGGATTCTCTAGCTATCGCTATCTCCTGGTTTAGCATTAGCTCACAATCAGCTGAATAAAGAAGTCATCTCTGTTTAAGATGTAAATAAATCACAAGCCTCAGTTACTTTACCACTAGCTGTTTGTCATTCAGGAAAATAATGGTTAATCAATGTCTAATCAATGAAGATGTGTAACATATTAGTTTGCAGTCCTTCATCATCCTATTTTCTTCAATTGCCTGGGGGTTTGTGTTCAGTACTTACAGAATCGATTACAATTGAGAATGATCATTCAGCTCATGTTGAGAGCTGTCAGCTGTGCTTTCCACGAGGCAGCTTTACTCTTGTGTTTAATATGAGATGCTAATATTTAGCTGCATCTGACAAACTAGGTTCCATGGTGGAACATTTTATGAGAAGTGCTTAAGTAACTAATTGTATCACTACATGTCACTTGATGAAACTAAACTTTTCCTGACTTCACAATAATCATAAGCATTACTGACTTGCTGTGGAAAATTAAAGAGAAATAGCTGCCTGCTTGAGTCTGATCATGCCTGCAGGGAAGGTCTAAGAAAGGCAACTACCAATGATGCCTTTATAAATAACTACAGGGGGTGAAGGGGGGTGATGATTCTACAATTTCATATAAAATAACATTTATAAGGATGCTGTATCCTCAAGTGCAAGCATCCTTGAATGTCCACAATACCTCACAAATACCATGAGAAAAGTTGGACCGCAGACTCTTGATACATTTCCTTTAAGAAAAAACCTTTTCTGACTCTGAGCATTTAAATTCCAAATAAAATGTTAATTGCCTGACAAGCCCGTTTTCCTTGTCATTTATAAAAATGTATACATCCTGAATAAAAAGTGGGAGAATACTTAAAAGGGTAGAAGAGGAGAATCTTGATTTTAACAACAAGTAATTGTCAAGCTATGGAGCTCTTTGCTTTAATTACTGTTTTTGTGATTTGTTTTGGAAGTTGGGCTGATGACAAGCACAGAGCCCAGTGTTAAAAACTAATAACGATATAGTATTTCATTCGAAACATTTTTGGATCTTGATAGTATTGATTTGAAAGAACAAGTTTAGCCTGCTCATTGTTAGTATTAGTTCCAAGAGCACCCTCTAGTGCCCACAGCTTTGAAGAACTTTGTGGAAGGCAGAAAAGTCATTTGTATGCAACTCAAGCTCATTGACACTTGCTTTATAGGCCAATATTAAGAACCTTTAAAAAGTATATCTGTCATCACAAGTGACCTAAATGTGCTCTTAAACTTAAAAATGTTTTAATATTATTCTGTGATCAAGCATACTGGAGAAATTTAAAATGATCTAAGATTTTCTTTAAGTTATAATAGTGCATTAACTTTATTAAAGTATTACTTCAGTGATACATTGTCAAATTTTATGGATATTTCAGGATATGTGTTAATTGTATAAATTGCTGGGATAACTGAGAAAAACTTAACTAATGACAACACCTTAAAGAAAAAGGTTACTTCACACCCAAAGCCATAATGTACAATGAAAGATTGAATTTACATTGTTTCCAGTAACAGTGAAAAAGAAAAAAAAAAAAAAACTTTATCTCTGAATTCAAATTTTTAATTAATCTGACTTGTTTTAATCAACACCAGTTTTAAAGGTGAGCAAAACAGACCCTGTCAAATGATTAAATGATCACTTTTGTTTGCTCTTAGTTTTAACTCCGTTCATTTCACAAATAAATCACATAATGAACCTGCATACATTGGACTACAGTGGGCCTGCTGAGAAAATGAAAGAGTATCTGTAAAACACTGGTTTTGTTTCTATTTTGAAATATAATTTCGTGGTCATAAATAACAAATACAGGAAAGACATGTGTATTCAATTTTAAATCACAGATATATCATTCCGGGTTGGTGTACTAAAGATGTAGTAGAGGAATTCAAAATTATGGATTTATAGTAATATTTTAGGCAATCATAAATGGTATTTATAGACACAAACTACTTAGCTAACCTGACCTAAAAAACAAAAATCTCAGCCTTTAAGTAAATCAAAACTGCCAAACCAAAACAGTTTCGTGCTTAAGCACACGATAAGGAAAGACTGAAGACAAAATTGCTGGAGGCACTGAATTCCAGAGAAATTTCCAACCCACAACATTGCTATAATTGTATCAAAATATACATGATAGTGTTTTCCTCTTTTGCAACCAAATTTCTTATGTAGAAACAGTTTATACATTGACATTCTGCTATTTTTCAGCAAACTTTGTTAGATTATTTCTTATGTATCTTTCTAGTGACAAATAGAATGGAAAGAAAATAAAGCTAACACGTGCACAATGCCTCATAGGTAACAGTCTCCAGACTGGGCATTAAAGTATGTGTTACCTCACATAGAATCAGATCAAGCTCTGAATTAAACTTGGTCAACATTTTCTAGAAGTTACTTTTTTGTCCTGTCATTCAGCAAAGGCTCAGAATATGGGAAAACCTGAGCCGGATGTCTTATCAGCTGGGTTCACATATCTGTGCAAATATTTATAGTCTTCTTAAATTACCTTTTTACCATCAGCAGTTCCTAAATCAAGCACATGCACTATAAAAGGCAAACCAACAAAGAAGTATGTAAAAGATCTTCATCTACCTCTGCACAGCTACCCAGTGAGGTGAGCTTGCCCCATGAATGTCTATACTTTGATAGGAGAGCTGTGATAATGATGAAAAGTTAATAGATTTTTATCTGTATCAACGTGATGATCATAGACCTTGTTATTTTTATTATTTTTAAGAAGGGAATTGGTGCTGCATGAATATGAAGGCATATATTCACAGAATTTCTTAGATTTATAGGTACAGGAGCTACAAAGCCTTCTCTTCTTTCTGAGATAGATAAATTGAGTTCCATGCAGTTTACTATGTAGGGGTCTTTCAAATGAGACCACAAAACCTCAAATCCTTCCTCTTCTGTGTGTACATTAAAGATCTCATAGCAATTTTCATAAGAGTAGGGGTTTGTCACCATGCCACTGGGCAAATTCCTAGGACTTACCTGAAAGTCAAGCAGCCAGCTTCTCTCCACAGGATTTTAGTGTATTAGATACCTTGAAAAGTTCAGTATATTTACTCAATTTATTTAAAATGTTCTCCTAATGGTTCTGAAATATATTTTTAAGCAAAAAGGAACCAAAGGTCTCTTTAGGTGAAGTTACAGTAATGTTTGTTACATGAAATCAAACTTCCTTCCAAAATATTTGATTAGTCCCTTTTGAACACAAATGCCTACAGTATTAATTTTATTTTAAAAACAAAAACAACCAGCATATAATAAAAAAATCTTATAATCCATGATCCATGCTTTCTGATACAGGTAATGTAAAATAAATGATATAATCTACAAAACAATGACAAATGAAAGACTTGGAAAAGGTTATGGTTTGACAAGGTAACATTTTTGAAATCTGGACACCAATCAAATTGATGTAACTATTGGTGATGCAACACTCTCTGACACTAAAGTCTTTACCACTGTCTAAAACATATAGAAGAGCCTATTGTGATTGCTTAATGTCAGCTTTTGTTCATAAGCTCTTTCATAAAATTGAAACCAGGAAAATGATTTAAAGCAGTTCAATTTGTCTATTTACCTTAATCTTTAACTATTCCCATATGGCCGGCTACATGATGTATGACTCTTCATAAACCAATTTTTCAAAGATATACACGACAGAAAAAAGTCAGGCTCCTAACCTTTTATGTGCTGAACTTTTATAGAGCTCTAGAAAACAAAATGCTTTTAAGTTTCAGAAAAGGGAACAAAATGAGAGAGAAAGATTATTTTCTTTTTCTCTCTTCTTAGTACATATTTGCATCAGTGAAAGTAGAGCATGCACTCATTTCTAAGTATGTGAAAAGTTCTTCCGGAGGTCTCATTCACACGCACCAATGTAAAGGTCTTTGTTTACAAGTACTACGTCATAAATGAGGATCTATAAATTAGGATCATTAAACCCTTACAGGTCCCATAGTTGAGGCAGGAATATTGTGCTAGGTATAATATCACTCAACAAGGGGGAGCAGAAAAAAAGAAATGCAGATTAGGGATTCCTCAGCCCAAGGAGCCTGAATCATAATCATAGTAGAACTGCTTTAGCTTCAGTCTTAGAAAAAAGCAATAATCATAACAATAATTTAACCAGAATTGAAATAGAATGTTCTGATTATTTTTAAAATACTACAAGATCATATAAACTTTTCATTTATTTACGTCTTTGTAAAGATAAAAACAAAGGGAAAATCTAGCATGTTGTTCATTCATGTAAAAAGATATTTGCTGGGCACCTATTTTGTGCTCGTTGCTGGATAAACAACTATGAACAGGACAAATTCACAGCCCTGTCCTCCTGGAACCTACTTAGTTGTAAACCTTAGTTGTAAAGGAGTATTGCTGTCAGGTTATGATTATGCGACAGTGTACGAGTGAAATTTTTCTAGTACTTTTAGTCCTTATACCCCCTTCAGCTCAGTCCTTATGCAAAGTTTGCATCAGGTCAGTCTTTATGCAAATTTTGTTCTGTAGGCTGTGTTATTTTCAATGTACACTGTAATTTCTCAGTTAGTTTGTCCAAATTAAAAAATGTAGTCTTCTCTCATTTAAAAAAAGGCACAAAAATGTAGAAGGCAGAACAGAGAGAGAGAGTTAGCATTTGTCACACATCTAACTATGTGCCTAGCCCAAAGCCAGGCACCTTGCATGTGTTACATATAGATGTTTTCATAAGATGCAAGTATAAACATTTCTACTGTGAATATTTACATCTTTCATAAGATTAAGATCAGATTTTATAGATTAGCGTAGTCTTCATCTTAAAATAGAAGAAATTCTAACAGAAAAACCAACGGTTCTTCACAACTAACTCTTATTTCAGTATGTGGATCAGTTAGCTTGTATTATACCACCATTTCTCCATCTGTAAGTAGGTAAACAGCACTTTTCTTATGCAGATTTTGTGAAGAGGTCTTAATGAACCACTGTATTAATTGATAAGCCATAAGATTTAATGCAACTTCCCAAAGTACTTTATATGCTGAAAAAAGGCAAGCCTGTCAACCAATACAGAAAAAAATTAGCATTCAAGTTATTATCATTATCAAGCACTTTCAAAATCTAACATATAAAAATTGCATGATAAAAATCAATGCGATACTGTCTAAAGCTCATCAGAAAATTGTGTTCACAGCACCAACACCACAGGATGATTTTATGATTTGTCCATGTCATTTGACCAAATAACCGTAAATGCCAAATTGAAATTTTAGTACCAGTTTCTAAAGTGTGTGAAATTTATGTCTTGTTTGTTTACTATCCCCAAGTGAAACACTGAACATATATCTTTACACATATGTATGTATACATAGACATTACTATAATACATTCAAGTATACTTACAGTTCATAAAAAGCAAATGGAGCTATCTTTATAATTTTGAAAATGAGAAACCTACAACTTCCAAAATAGGTGCTAAGATTCATCTGATGTCGTGTTATTTTAATGTACATTCTCAATTTATTAAAGCTCTGCAAAGGAACTCTGAGTAAATGAAGATAAGAAATTGTTATAAACCTATGAATATTGCAATTTCTGTTATTTTTTTTTCTTTTAGTAGGAATTCTAATTCCTAATCTTACTCCAACTTCACACTAACAAAAAAATTGTCATCTTAAAGCAATTTGGAATAACTACAAAAATGAAACCACTTAACAATTAGAAAATGTAAAATTGAAAATATGTGTTTAAATAAAAATTGCCAGTTTAAATACTGGCAATTCTCAGAATGTAGGAAAAAGCAAACACATTTGTGCGACATTAGGTAAATGACTCTAATCTGTTTACTTAGATATCTTGCTACTTATCTTGTTCTACTTATCAGTTCTCACTGATGAAATACAGGAAAAAATGTATAGAAATCAGATACACATCACAAAGGTGTGTTTATGTGTGACCATTTGCTGCTTGATAATCAGATTTTAGAAGGGTGAAGTAGATGAATTATACATATAAAAAGAGAAATATTTGTATGCAACTTTACATTTTTTAATTATTTTATTAAATTATTTTTAAAGTAAAATAATTTTAGATCCACTTAAAATACAAATGATTAGATTTTGCTATTCTCCTCATTTGAACTAATACATTTAAAACTATTTCAACAATAAAACTCATTTAAAATCGATTTTTGTTTAATTCCTAGCTCTTTTTCTTAATGGCTCTGTTTAAAACTTCAAGAATGCTTGAGAAACTAACTGTGGATCATGTATACAACATAGGGTCAATGCTGTATTGAATTTCCAGACCATTTTCAGACTACCTTCTGGCAATGGAAGCATTTTGACCACTGACACTCCCTATGGGTATATCTGACTATCCTGGTACAATGCACCATTCCCCATTATTGAATCTACAACAAACTGCTGTAGGTTATTCATTGATTGAGTGTTTAAGTATATTCTTTAGGAGCAAATAGAGAACTAATCTGTAAGCAATCACATAAAATAATAATTAAAAAAAGCAGAATTTCCGTGTCAAAGATGCTTCAAGCTATAGCACTTAATTATGTGCATTCTTTGATTATATTGTGTCACATTCAATAAAGATATATAGGAATTCTATTTCTTTATATCACGCTAGATTCTTCTCAGCGCTTCATTGTACCGTACAATGAAGTTAAGAAAGCACCTGCCAAACCAACCACACCAATTTAAAGCACATCTACTCTCTTTTTATACTTATATTTTGGGGGGGAGGCCTGAATCAATCACAATATTCACCAGAATGTTTGTTTAACCAGTAAAGATCCAGGCAGCGATTCTATATTTTCCAATGCATGTAAAACCAAACATCAGGTAAACTGTTTCCAGCCTCGACATAAATGTACATGGGTGCTTGAGTCTTCATTCATCTTATCTAGACTGTATTTTAAGAATAAGCTTAACGACCACTCACACAGTCTTCTTAAACAATGCGGAACCTGAGAGTGTGTGGTGGCATGTGTGAGAGAGCAGACAGCTCTCCATCCCTTCACAGGGTCCCTGTGTCAGTGTGTATTTAGGACAGCTTTCTAACATGAAATCAGCTCAGCTGCAGTGTCGATTTCAGAGGGTTCTGAGAGAGACAGAAAGGGAGAATGCTTCAACTCCTTAAAATGCATTTGCTATTTCTCTTCTCTGAAAGCCTGAGTGTATTTTCTGATTTTTGCAAAGAAATTACTTTCGAGAATAGTCTGCCATACCAAACTGATTTCTTTTGGTTTGCATTAGCTTGGTAGGTTTTGAATATTTTAACAAATATACATTTAGAAATGTTTAAGAACAGAGAACAACACATGTATGCTTTAAAAATATATATAAAATATGTATACCTTAATACTTGGCATTTTCAAAAAAAAGAAAGTAGGAAGAAAAATGGGGTGAAAACATTTTTTGCAATCTTATGTCACATAACGTTTTATCTTATTTTTTAAGTATTTTTTAGTTGCCTAGGTCTTCTTTGTTTTGTTGCGTTCTATTGTAAGCAAAGTACTCATTGAAGCCACCATTTGTGTAAAGGAGGGAAGAGAAGCTCAAAGTGTTAATATCAATAAATACAAAAATTAAAATTTTATCTGGATTATTTTTCTGAAATGCAGCTGTAGCACTGCTTTGATGTCCATGCTTTTTATTTACTGAATTATTTTCATTTTAATGGCAACATAGAAAGCATATGGAAGAAGATGTCACTTTGCAGCCTTACTAATATAAGAGTTCAGTGAAACCTGGAGTTTATTCCAGCTAATGAAATGCTTCAGTATTTTGAGAGATTGCTAAATGTGGAAGTAGTTTATTTCTAATAAAACATTTCAGTAATATTGTTCTTCAAGTGGAAAATAACCAGGGAATAGAAAACAATTTTAAAATACAAGCTAACAAATAACAAAGAAAAGAAAATGCCACGGTCAATGTCACACTCCTACTCACCTCTCTGATCAAGTTTGTGGAGTTCTTCAAGTGTTACAATTAACGATCCAAGTCAGTTAATCTATGTGATTATGCTGTAGGGACTTGAATGAGTAAAAAATGTGGCTCATTCACAAAGGACTTCACACTATAGAACAAGAACATAGAAAGTAAGTCAGTTCCTTATAAAATAGTAAAGAAAATATACTTATGATGTGGGAGGTTAAAAAAATGATTTCATACTATTTATTAGCAATGTTTCCTCAAAGTTATGGACAGTTTTTAAAGTCTTTTTTTTTTTTTAAGTGAGGAGTAAGTGTAGTGCAAGTATTTTTTACAATTCTTTTTACAATAAATATATAAAGTTTAATTTTATTCTTTGGTAAGTTATTCTTTTGGTTGTTTAGGTTTTATGATGATACTGACTGTACTTTCAACTTGAGTTCAAGATTTTACTTATATATAATACTTTTATGGATTTATTACTACATATTTTATATTATTAAAAATGCATATATTTAAGGAAGATACTCACTCAGAAAAGCATTGAGGCACTCTCCAATAATTTTTAATAGAGTCATTTTGATTCCTCCAAGGAAATGTCTTTCTTCAATTTAAGAAAGACTCTTTCTCTGCAAAAGGTTAACACATTAAAAAAGTCCATTATCAAACAAAATTTTTAAAATTCAGGATACCAAGGAATCCCAACTAACATTGTCCTACCAGAAATTTTTGTTAAAACTATACTTATACACTCATTACACTGGATTATTATCTTTTATATATCTACAGAGAGAGAGAGAGCATCCTTAGACTATGACAGTTTTAAAGACTTCAGTCATTATTTCATTCAGATCCTAATTCAGAGAGGAACATGTAGCAAATTTCCAATCGGTATTTGTGGATGAAAAAAAAATGGAAGGAAAGAAAAAAAAGAAATATCAAAGAAAGGATGGACAGACTTGAATAAGGGAGCTAAATAACAGGAAAACCCAAAAGAAAAGTAGTAATATAAAATGTGTAACAATATTACACTAAACAGCCTTTACTGTCAGACGTGGAACAGCATTAATCCATAATTAAGTAAGACAAATGTAAATATACTTGCTGGGCTGATAATTTATCCATTATTAAAAATTTCAGCATCAAATCTGTTGTTAAATAAGGTAACCTTACTTCATTATAATTCCCCGAGGAAACATTTTAAGAAGGTAATTTATGTTTTTGTTTCAAATAAAGAGATTGCATTCCACCGATCCCTACCTCAGTTCTGAACCACATCATCATAATTTAGTTTTCCTCTGCAACAATCTCCCATAAACCGTAAACAAATCACCCCCTGGGAAACCACTGGACAGTAGCAGCCAACAGCAACACACCTAGGCTCAAAATCCTGTGATATAGTTTGCTATGTCCCCACCCAAATCTCATCTTGAACTGTAGTTCCCATAATCCCCATGTGTCCTGAGAGGGGCACTGTGGGGGCAATTTAATCATGGGGGCAGTTACTCTCAAGCTGTTCTCATGATATTAGTGAGTTTCTCATGAGATCTCATAGTTTTATAAGGGACTTTTCCTCCTTTTGCTGTGTCTTCTCTTTCCTGCCATCATGTGAAGAAGAATGTGCTTGCTTCCCCTTCCATGATTGTAAGTTTCCTGAGGCCACCCCAGCCATAAGGAACTGTAAGTCAATTAAACCTCTTTGCTTACAGATTACCCAGTCTCAAATATGTCTTTATTAGCAGGGTGAGAACAGACTAATACATCCTGTCACATGGGGAGATTCTATTAGCAAGAGTCTCAGACTGACCTCAAGTCTAACGGAGAGAGTTGAAACATCACCAATTTCTGCTAACAGAGTCGATCTACAACACAAGAACAATCCTCACATACGTACAGTATGGAAAGGATTACGCCCGATCACCTTAATAAATATATTCTTTTTCATGCACTCATTTTTGAACTACAAAGATTAGCAGTGTCTTCCTAAAGTGCCTTTGAAATTTTAAAATTCTTAAACATCATTCAGTTGGAAATGGAAGTTCTATGTACTAAACTTTTCTGGTAAAAAACAATATATTTTCTTCTCAAAGCTAGTAGGGATTTTAACTCTACCAACCATATAACATGGTTCACATTATGGTCTAGAGCAACCATCTTTCCTTTGGCATAGGTTCTGAATGCATTGCCTGAATTTGCATGATGTAGCTCTCTTGAGCTTTGAAAGTTAATAAATAATGAATTCCAGCATCCTATTATACAGTGAACCTATTATTATTGTAAAAAGTAAAGACACTACAATTATAGAAAATAAAGGCTTGGAAAACAATTTGGGGATAATTCTACAAAATCAGAGAAGGAAGAAAAGACACCTAACATGTTTACTTCTATGAAAAAAGCAGAGTGGAATTTAATTGTATATCTGAAAAGAGAGGCAGAGTATTTAATTTCTCTTGAATCTGTCTATCAGCACATTTTTAAACAAATTTGATAATTTATAATATAAAATCATTTATTAACCTCTATTATTTATGTAAGTCGATTATATTTGCCTTGAGAACTGGGCATATCTTTTTTTTTCTCAGTATAAGGGCCCAATGCCATGTACATACACACACTATATCTTCCTGAATTTGTTGCATTTGTTTGAGTTGAATGAGACATTGTATAGCTTTCATCTAGTTCACAAATGATGATAATGCTAGCTAAAAAGAGTGAACAAGATTTTGAGAATTTGTTCGTGAAAAGAGAGAGAGATTGAAAGAAAATGACTAGCCAGTTAAGCTTTAAGCTGAGAGAACCTCAGTAAAAGAATTCATGCAGGTTTATTTGGTATTGACATATACATGTATTTCCCTCTCAGCTGGAATGACTCCAAAAGGGTTGTCATGGTTGGTTGAGTAAATAATACATGCTTTAAAAACAATTATAAATCTGTATTCACCTGATGGACTTTGTATTCATTCCAGTCAATTGGGCATATAATACTCGTTTAAAAAATAAGTACATATAATGCATTAAAAACTGCTTAAACGCCCATTTAACCGGAGGGGCCAAAACAGCTCTAAAATGGAGCATGTGATTAACGCTAATGGAAGTTATGCATATGTAATGAAAGGAGAACCCCAAACCCTTTTAAAGAGGGCTATGACAGGAGAATGACAGCTGGGAAACACCATGATTTAAGGCTTCTATTGCTTTGTAAAGCAGTCTCTGCCCTCATAGCAACCAACAACTCCCAGAGTGGTGAATCTTGGGGTCTAAGGCAATAAATGTACCGATATTTAAGGTAAAACAACGCTAAGGGGAATGGCAGTAACAGCCTGATGATAAATAATACAGAGCTGTAATTGGATTGCATCTCCATACTTAAACAGCTATTCACTGATGATGGCTCCCATCCCACTCAAAGGTCTTACCCAAGATTCCTTCTTTATAATGTCAAACACAAGAAGGACATATTTTATGTTTTTAATGAGTGCAATTTGGAAATAATCTCCCAATATTTTAGGTTCACAATATTTTCCTTTTATAAAGGATGAAGGAAATAAGCAACAGTTGGCATAAAAGAATAGAATTCTGTCTTATTTCCCTTTTGATCAGAGTTTCAAGAAAGTATTTTTCAATTGTTCACATAGATGGTGAGATTTGGGAAGCAAATAAAAGTCTGCCTGTCAACCAAATTGTTTCTCCATTAACCCTCCCCACAATGCCCACCCCCACCAAAAAAAAAAAAAAGTTTGAAATTATCAATGGAAGTGCTTTGTAGGGGGTTGGGTTCAGATGATAGAAACTCACTGCTGAAAGTGCAAATACATTACCTCGACAAAATATGCATCAATTCATGAGTGCTCCCTTGCCCATAAATTAACTTTGCAGGTGAACTCTTCATGACCTAGGGAAACTGGTCCTGTATCACAACAAGGCACAGAAAAGAGCAGTTCCGTTGGGACAAAAGGAACAAGGAATATATATTGTACTTTGAGGTAACACAAAAGAATAGACTATAAGCAATCAATGGGAAGAAGGAAAGCACTGGGCTGTGTCAAGGAACCCTGAAAACAGACCTCCATGCTCTCACCCATTGCTTTGCTGATCTCTTTCAAAGTAAGATCACACTGGTAACTACTAGAGTTCCACCTCAAGTCTCAGTCTCTTTTCAATTTTCAGTGTTAATTGCAGTAGTTTGAATGTTGCTATGATGTGAGTATCTTGAGGGCAGGGACTTTGATGTGTAGAGCATCTAAGGTGGTCGTAGTACTAGTAATGATAGTAGTCGTAGTAGGAGGAGTAGTAGTAGTAGTAGTAGTAGCATACAGGTATAATTAGTAGTACCAAGAAGAATATCTGAAATGTAAGAGATGCTCACTATGTATCTACTGAATGAATGGAGTGAATAAATAAGTAAATATAATAAAGCTTTCCACGAGCACAGGATTAGAAATTAATTTCAAAGTCAAATGATGAGCTGGTTTCTTACTTCATCTTCTAAGGCATAATGAAGACAATTTCACCTCTAAATAGATGATTTGACTAAGTAAAAGCTTCCACATACAAAAAGGGAAACATATAGTAGAATGTGAGTAAACTAGCTAGCAGCAAGAAGGGAAAAGAGAAGACCAAAAGGAAACAAAAAACCCTAAGAATGTCTTACAGTGCCATTGACAACATAGAAATGACCCATAAAACACAAATCCCTTAGAGTTCCTTGAATCCAAGTCTGTTCTCTGCAAAGAGTGGCAGAGTATGTTTACTAGTTTTGTATTCCCATGAGATAAATGCTGCCTTCCTAACTGTCAAATATAGTCTTAAAATAAATCCCTATAATCTGACCCTGGGCAAACTCAAGGTCTCAGTCCTCTGAGAGTCACAAAACACTGAGTCCCATGCAGAGGGCAGAAGTGTTTCCTTCCAAACTCTTTGCCCAAGTTATCACCTAGGTACAGTGCAGCCTTGAAGAATCCCACCACTTCTGCCTCTTTCTCTATAGTCGTCTAAAGCTAGGCCCCAAAATATGAGTTGGTGGTGGGTTGGAAAGGTGATTACATTTTATCTCCCATCCTGCACTATCCTCCCTACATCATACACCAAATCTCTCCTCTCTAGTGATAAAATAAAACTCTCAAATGAAAGGAAACAAACCAATACTATGGAAGTGGATGGTGAGGGGAAGCACAGTCATCTAAGAGTAACCTGCCAAAAAGTCCTACTCTACATGTGTTATTTCATGTAGTTCTCACCGCCTCACTATGAAGGTATCTTCATCTTTGATATGTGGAAACTGAGGCTAACTCGAGAGATTAAGTAACTTGCCCAAGAAAGTATTATCTCCCATGAGTTAGCACTAGAAACCCAAGGTTCAACCAGAAAGACATAGCTCTTGCCTTCATGAAGCATATTAAGTAGACAAATGGAAAAGTAAATAAGAAATTAAATTAAATATGCTACAGAAGTACCTAAGAGAACTTCTAACTCACACCTGGAGAGGCAGATAAAGTGTTGGCTACACTGAGATCTAAAAGATCAACTGGATTAAGCCAAGAAAAGAGGCAGTGAAGACAATCCATGTAGAAGAAATGATATATACAAAAGAGCAGATATATACAACCTAGAAAAACGGCAAGGATGAAAAGTTGCAAAAAGTGCTACTGAAGAAATCAGTAGAGACAAGCTCGTGCAGGACCTTGTAGGTCACAAAGAGGAATTTGGACCCTATCCTGGGAACAATGTAAAACTGTTAAAGGGGATGAACAGGGGTGAGATACCCTTAGATTTGTGTTTTGGGAAGACTTCTCTGGCTGCAGTGTGAAACAAATGGATTTTTAAAAGAGAAAGGAAAATAATTTAGGTTGAATTGAATAAGTGTCAATATCTGAGTATTTTTGTCTGACAATATTGACAATTTCATATGGTTCAGTCTAATGGTTACACAGCTGTTGTTTACACTAAAGCAATGGTAGGGAGAATAAAAAGATGTAGATGCCTTTCATACCTTCCGTAGCTATTTATGAGAAGACAGCACTCAAAGATTGATTGAATACGGCTAAGGGAGGGAAAACGGAGTACCAAGAATGACCCCCAAAAAAGCTTCTAAATAGAACGACTGAATAGATAATGATGTCAACCACTTATGTAGAAAAAGAGGTGAAAGAATTAGGAGGAGAACATAAAGAAGTCGAATGGTTGGAGGAGGTTACTTATCGCAAGAACTCTACACACGAAGAGTAGAAAAAAATGCCTTAAAATGAAAAATTCTGAATTAACAAAATAAAACTGGTTTAAAATAGGTAATATTGTTAAACGGTCTATCAATGCTTATATTAATAAATAAAAACCCTTAAGCTAAACTGCCAATCTCCATCTTTCATAAAATAGGCATCCTTCTTAACTGATAAAAATATAGGCTTTTATTTTTGCATAGATTCATAATCTGACCTTCTCCAGATTGTCAAAGCCTAAGAAATAGCTTCAAGACTATAGATTAACCTTTATAGGGTATACTTGACATGAATTTTTAAGAGATATAGTGTCTTCAACTAAATGATCTCAATATAAATTTAAGATTCAATCAGCATTAATGGTGGTATTAGAAATGCTAACTTCAATTATAAGCATAATGCATTTTCCTTTGGGATATTAATTTATGTAGAGTACTCAGAGTTTGCCCTGGTATAGTCATACTTCAAACCTCCTTGTCACCAAGAAAAGGCATTTGTGCTAGTTTGATTATCTAGTTTGATTATGCTAGACAAAATATAATATTTTAGATGATTAATTTAGATAATAGCAAATGTTTAAAAAATAATGTTATGTAACTCATTTTCCAGAAAGTTATTTTTTCTAATTATCTGAGAAAAAGGGTATAGGTTGAAATTAAAACAGATAAGATACGGAATTCATAAAAGAAATCTATGATTTGGTCCTCATGTGAATTTTATATTCTATTCAATCTATAACTTTAAAGGAATAGCTATAAGAATATTGTGTTACATGAGAACAAAATAAGCAATTTCCCTGAGTATTCTCTATCATCATTTCACTTTTCAAAAGAAAAAAGTGCTCTAAGGAGACATGTGACTAAATCTATAAAGTAACTTTTAAGAATATTGACAACTATTTTTAAAATGAGAACATTAAGCATTCTCTTGAAAGTGAAAGTGAAAGTATCTATAATATCAAAATTATCTAAGCTGAAAACTCATATGTAAAATGTTCTTCTCTTGGTAATTTAGAAAAAAAATGTATATTATTAAAAGAAATTTCCCTGGGGACCTTGTCAAGGTATACTCTAGAGTACCCTATAGCCTATAGTATACAATAAAATATATGGATTGATATCCATATATAATATCTCTAAAAACACATTAAATTAACATAATTAAAAGTTATTTTAAAACTTTAGAGCCTAGAGTGTTAATAATTACATGTGCTAATCGATTTTTATATGCCGTGCAAAATATATCTGATGCTCTGGTACTTAGATGTAGGTACAATTATAAGTCCCATTTTACAGATGAATAAACAAAGCTTGAGGTTTAAGTTACTCATCTGAGTTCTCCCAGCTAAGGAGTGGCAAATGCCATTTGCGAGCCTCTAAAGCATGAGCTTAACTCTAGCATGCTATATATTAACTCTCTAGGAAGATGTAAAGTGACCTCCCTCTTATCATTATATTTATTTTAGATTAGCCTGTCTTTTCATTGGTAACATTTAACTAATGGGGAAGAGAGTGGTAGTCAAAGGTGAAAAATAGGGTAATAGAGTACACTTCTGGCTTGATCACTGAATCACTGAGTTTATACCAATTGGATCTTTTTTTTTTTTTTTTTTTTTTTTGAGTCGGAGTCTTGCTCTGTCGCCAGGCTGGAGTGTAATGGTGCAATCTCTGCTCACTGCAACCTCCGCCTCCCGGGTTCAAGTGATTGCCTGCCTCAGCCTCCCAAGTAACTGGGACTACAGGCACTCGCCACCATGCCCAACTAATTTCTGTATTTTTAGTAGAGACGAGATTTCACCATGTTAGCCAGAATTCTCTCGATCTCCTTGTGATCTGTGACCTTGTGATCTGCCTGCCTCGGCTCCCAACATGCTGGGATTACAGGCATGAGCCACCGCGCCCAGCCTGCATCATTAATCTATTCAGTTTTTCTATCTGCAAAATGAGAATTCAACTGGATTAAACAAGTGTACCATTCTAAGTAATGGTATTTCTGATGTTGGTATTGGTGGTTATGTAAAGTTATTATATAATTTTAAGCATTTAAATTGAAAGCCCCTCATTAAAACTTATTTTAAAATAGTTCAATATAATATTCTTACATCCAAAACACTTTGGTGGGTACTTCGAGAAAAACAGAAACCAAGGGCAGTCTATGCTTTCCGTGATATAACAATCTACTTGGAAAGATACAAAACACATGCAATTGGTATAAAACTGCTAAGCAAAATATACAAATCAGTACAAAACAATGTAGTAAAAAATATCCACCCAAGAAATGAAGGCTAAGGAATAAAGCAACAGGTATGGCTTGGAAAGAGAAAATGAAGGATGTGTTTTAAGCCAAAGAATTAAGACAGTGATGAAAATGATGTTCAAAATGAAAAGGTAAGTAAACATGAAAATTTATATTGGGGGCTAAGAAAAGTGTACAAGAAACAAGAGCTGGAAAGTTGAGCGAGGGAAATTGACAGATGGCCTGGAATATCACACAGCAGATTTAAATGAAATAAAAACAACTTTGTTTTGATTTGGTTCATCAACTTACTTTTATAATTCAGGGAAACACAAATTCTAATCTGATATGCCATTTGCCCAAAGTGTTTGCCATGAGTACCTGTCAAATTAATATTTTTATAAGTTACTCTATGAATTATACTCTACAATTAAATAGGAGGACCAAACCCAAATATTTCCTATACAAGTTGAAAGGTGGGTTTTCTTAGCCCAAAGATTTCTTTAAAAAAGATACATATATATATATACACACAAAAGCTTTTAAACAAAAGGTACATATGTATAAATGTATCTTTTGATGTTTAGAGCCTAAAAGATACATTTTTCTCCAACTCTCTTCAATGAGGTCTTAACGGTAGTTGTATCTTTTGTTTTAATTTAATCCCCCTTGTGTAACTTTTAATGCTTTTTGCAAAATTCAACAGTTCAGTCTGGAGCCAAAGAAATAAAATCTTGATGACTCTTAAAGAGTTTAAGATTAATTCAGGAAGAAATTACCTTGGTTAGTCATGCCCATTCTTATTAGTATCCTGAAGTTTGCTTTTGCTGAAGAAGTGGTGACAGTTTGATGTGAAGCCAGGACTTAGTGCACAATGCACACTTTGTTTCTAATCACTGAATGCAAGAAGATAGAATAGCATTTTGAATGATGATATTATTGTACATGCTATCAAATAATAGTAAATGAGATAAGACATTAATGTGCATGATAAACAGAAATGAATATCATTCTTCCTGGTTAGATTATGTCAACGAAACAAGTGAATATTCTATGGTTCAGAAACAATATAAGTAAATTTTTAATGGAAGCCTACATATAACTGTCATAAATGTCTTTCTAAGTCAGGATATCGTGGGCAACTATTCAAAATCAAAACATCTATTACGTTGGGGAACTTGTAATTGTTCTTCCAGAATATGCTATGAACACTGCAGTGTTTATCAATTAATCATGCAGTTACTGTTATGCAAACCCTCTGCCAGGTGAGCTGTGAGTGTATCTGCATACTGCACATGAACTAAGAATGAGAACACACAAAAAAAATGGTCTTTTTTTAACCTGCTTCCTCTTGTTCAAAGGAAAAGGCACCCAAGTCAGTTGAAACTCTGAATTAGGAATATTCACATGTGTATGGAGAGAGAGATTGGCATCTCCTAATATCTGCTTTAATTATATCAAATAAAAAATGCATCTCACATTTTTATAAATGGGTATAAATAACAACAAATATCTATTGAGCAATTATTATATGCCAGATACTATGCCGAGTGCTTTGCATACAACCTCATTATTTCTACCCTAAAACTATTGTAGTTGTTTTCAGTGGTGTCCATACTGCCCAATGGGGATATCTGGCACTTCTGGAGTCGTGTTTGTTTTGTTTTGTTTTGTTTTGGACGTCAGAACTTGTGGGCCGTGGTTTTCCTGTTGACAATTGAGAGGTAGAAGCCAGGGATGCTGATAAACGTTCTTCAATGCACAGGACAGCCCCTACATTGAATTGGGGGCTTTTAAATTATCCAGTCCAACATGTCAATAGTGTTGAGGTTGAGAAATCCTGCCCTATTTTAATCTTCATTTAACAGATGAGAAAAATGAGGTTTAAAGTGGTTAAGTAAACTGCTCAAAGTCACAGGGCTAATGAGTGGCTGAGTCGGAACTCAAACTCAGTACTGTCTAACTACAAAAGCCCAGATCCTCGCCACTATCTCACACTCTTGCTGCTTTGCACCTCAGTGTAAAATTATTTGTTTCACTGTACACATTTCAGAGTGCAGCAAACCTGGTGCCTTGAATCAGAGGCCCTCCATTTTGGTGTAAGTAGAGCTGCTATCTACCTCTTTGATCTTCACAAGTCATTCAAATTCTTATCAGTAAGCAAGGAACCTACAGCTAGAGGTTTCCTATATTTTCTTTCTATAATTTTAACCATGAGCCATCTAGAAAGGCTACCTGATTGCCTCTCCTTTCCTCCACTGGGTGTTAGCTTAGGCCTCCCTAAGGCTTTGCTCTTATTCTGTTCTCTGCTTCTTAGCAAGTAGCAAAGGAGTCCCTGGAGTCGCCCCCTGCTGACTTTTCCATCTGTTCTGTAGAATAGAATCCCATCTTCAGTTGTGCCAGCAGTGACTGTTTCTTCCTCCAAGGAACAATCCAAACTCCTCTGGGGCAGTAAGGGGGATTTGGCACTGCCCTTTCCCTCCAACTGTCTGTGGAGCATCAGCTGTTCTGTAGGGAAGCCACTAAGAGTTCACTCTCTCCTACTCTGCAGTAGTAAAGATTCCTAGGGGAGGGGTTCCACAGCCTGACCTCCAACCCAAATAGCTGAGGACTCAAGGTATGTTGCTCAGTTACCTGTATGCACCCTGGAGACCAATCTAAAGCACCCAACCAACATTAACTGTCAGCTAGCTTTGGGGGATTCTCATGACCCCAAAATAGCCATTCGGCTAAACCACAGCATAAGGAGCTATAATTTGTTTCTAAATATAAATTTCAAGTAAAAGAAGCAATATTTTCTATTATATGTCCTTTTAAGGGATCAGACTTGTTTCTGTAGAAAATGGGATAGAGAACATGCAAGAATTGCAGTCAGATATCAAGCAGAACCAAACCCACTAATGAGGATTCCACTGCCTCCTTTTATTGCCAGAAAAGGATTTCTGGCCATTGAAACCTGCCTATGCGATCCAGACGTGATACCCCAGTTGGAACACATCACTCTCACACAAAGATCTCAGTTTTGCAAATAATAGGAGATCGGTAGAATGTGGATTCATCATCATAACCAGGTAATTGAAACTGAAGACAGAATCTAAACTTTAGTAATTTCTTCTTAACCTTCCTCTCCAAAGCATCTCTCAGTTGTGCCCATAAAGATCAAAATTACTCAACATCAGCTACTTTTCCCTTATCTCCATCAGACCAGCTTCTCCCTGCTGATGGTTCCAATCATGATTAAATTCCACGTAGCAGAATGAGAGAAAAACAAGAACACTACAATATCAAGAAACTTGAAATATCTTGTGAATAATTGTAAATAAACTGCATTTTAACTACCCGTGTCATGAAATTAGGCTTACCTTACTCCTACCCCCACCCAATTCTGCCTGGTTTGGCACAGTTTCTGCTTCAGTCCCTTCTGGGGGAAGCAAGGGATTGCTTGTTGGAAAGGTCAGCACAGTTCAGAAATACGGGCATACTCCCCATCAGAAAAACAATCAAAGATGATGAGGTGATAAGAACCCCATTTCTGGCCCTGTTGCTTATGGCACTTGAAGCAATGAAATTCTCTGCATCCCACAGACCAGATGGTAGTTAGTGTTGAGTGTAGCACAACTGGTTAGATTCAAAGTGGCATTCCCATCATCTGAAAGCAAACCAAAGGTCTTATCACAGTACCTTTCTACTCTTTGAGATTCAAATACTGTAGAAATGAAATCAGCTGCTTCTAACGGAGATTTAACCTAATTTGATTTTAAGTCATTTTCTGTTTTTCTGGTCACCACTATCCAACATCCTACCTGAATACACACACACACACACACACACAAACATGTACACACATACACACTGTTTATTCCATGTTTTTCCAAAGATTTAAGCGGGGTGAAAGTGAGAGAGCTAAGCCCGGCTAGAGCTAGAGCAGCTGAAGCTGTCACGGAGCTCTCTCCCCCTGACATATAAGTCTGCCAAATTGAACAGCCAACTAGCAATCATTTGTCTTTTCCCTCATCTCCTCAGAGCAGAAGCTGATGTTCAGGGTAGTTTCAGAATATGGACAGGGGTCTCCACGGCCAAGAAAAGACATCTGACGCTTCCCCCTCCCCTCCCCCAAGCCCTGCTCAGCGGATGTAACTCCTCTAAGGCTTGGATGCAGGTCTCCAG
Source organism: Piliocolobus tephrosceles (assembly GCF_002776525.5). Lineage (NCBI taxonomy): Eukaryota > Metazoa > Chordata > Mammalia > Primates > Cercopithecidae > Piliocolobus > Piliocolobus tephrosceles. The sequence goes on from NC_045444.1 coordinate 50,300,192, forward strand.
AGGTGAAAGGAGCATGGACCAGCCCACTATGCTGCCTTGCCCACAGCATAGTATAATATTAATTAGTCACCTTCCTTATTATTCAGTCAAAATATGCCAGACTGAAATAAATTACATTCTTAGCACATATTTCACACCCCTGGATCAAGTCTTGCAAGGTTTTTCTTTTATTATTTATAAGATCATGTGCTGTCTTCCTGCAGAAAATGAGATGGTCTGCATGAGGAAAAAGGTAAAAGAAATGCAGAGAAATGAAACAATCAGATAGTCCCTAATGATATTTAAAAATAGAAAATTTGCTACTGTTACATACAGCAGGTTCCATCTTTTGAGATTTAATGGCTCTCTTGTGGTTTAATGGAGAATTACTTTCAGTAATTGATTATTAAAATTTAAAATTGCTAACCATCTTCATTATTAGATGAGCGAACATGTTATCCTTGTAATTAAAAAAGCCCGAGACTCACTTTCATCCTGTTGACAGAGCGGGAGCGGGCAGACTGTCTCCACACTCAGACTTGATGGTTTCAGGCTTCTTGTTTGACAAAAATAGCCAGCCAGTCATTTGATGATGAAAATGCAGAACATCCACAGAGACTGAGCAGAAAATATAATGAACAAAAAATAAAATAATAAAAAGCCCTACAAGCAAATTAAAGTTTTCAGTCCCGACTCATTAAATGCTATGCATCACTTATGTGATATTTCAATGTGCCGGTGCTCAGGTAACACAGAGCACTGTCAGGTTTTTCTTCAGCCTCAGTCAACGTGCCCGTTGAAAGCAGCACAGTCTCCCAGCACTTTGGGAGGCGAGGCGGGCAGATCATGAGGTCAAGAGACCGAGACCATCCTGGCCAACATGGTGAAACCCCGTCTCTACTGAAAATACAAAAATTAGCTGGGCGTAGTGGCACGTGTCTGTAGTCCCAGCTACTGGGGAGGCTGAGGCAGGAGAATCACTTGAACCTGGGAGGCGGAGGTTGCAGTGAGCTGAGATGGTGCTACTGCACTCCAGCCTGGTGACAGAGTGAGACTCCGTCTCAAAAAAGAAAGAGAGAGAGAGAGAGAAAGAAAGAAAGAAAGAAAGAAAGAAAGAAAGAAAGAAAGAAAGAAAGAAAGAAAGAAAGAAAGAAAGAAAGAAAGAAAGAAAGAAAGAAAGAAAGAAAGATGGAAGGGAGGAAGGGAGGGAGGGAAAGAAAGAAAGAAAGAAAGGAAGAAAGAAAGAAAGAAAGAGAGAGAGAGAAAGAAAGAAAGAAAGAAAGAAAGAAAGAAAGAAAGAAAGGAGGGAGGGAGGAAAGAAAACAGCACATCTTTCCTTCTCCACCTGCAACAGCATTTCCCCTTTGACATTTCGCCTCGGATATTTACCATTACAAATTTTTGGTTTTGGCAACATATTACACAAAGTTGGCACTGGAAAAATGCAGTGTGGTTCCCTGTTCTCTTGAATGTGTATAGGACGTCTCTAGTTTCTTGCATGGAGGACTCCAAGGAGTAAGCCCCCTGCAGAGTAAAAAGAGCCATTCCTCAAAATCTCTCACCATGTCCACATCCTGAGAGACACAGCTTTATCAGTCAGTGAGCCACACACGGGGGGTGAGGGATTTGTCTGTGTGGGATCGTGCATTTCCTTGAATATTTTCATCATATTAGACTATTCATTTTGTGAAGGCAGCACTCAGTGCTTTCCAAAAGGAAATTTTATAACTGTCAATGAAAAGAGCCTATCAAAAGGGACATTGTTCACAACTCAAGTATTAGACAGATGTCAGCCTTCAGGAAAGGAAAACCCTGCAGACTCTGGGAGTACAAACATAAATGAAGCGAAGATCTTTGTACATGAAGATTTCTTCAAAAAATTAAGGAAAGTCATCTGTGTATCAGCATTCCCATAAAATCTCAATTGTTTAGCTCATAAAATCTCTGCTCAAATGTCAATTTTTAAAAATTGACTAATCAATGACTTGCCAGTATTTCCTTAAGATCTAGATTCTCAAGGATGTCCTCCCTAATTTAGCCCAGCCAACCTTCATTATTCCTTAATGCAAATTAGCACCCTATACTTTGTACACATTCAAAGACTATGATATCACTGGGCAGTATTTAGATCATGCTGTAAAACTGTTCTTACGTATTCGTCCTTGTGTTTGCCTTCCCAATTAGATTACATGACCCTCAAGGGTAAGAACAATTCCTTTTATTTCTTTTGTTATTTTACCTTACCTACAGCCTCTCACCCAATGTCAAGTTCAACAGACATCAGGCCTACCACCATCTTATTTGCTTATGGAGTTAGATATGGAGGTTTGACAAGGAGTTGAACTCTTCTATTCTAGTTAAATATAACCTTGAATTTAAGTTATACATAAATATCACCTTGAATTTAGGACTTGTAGGGACTAGATTAGTCTTTCTCAAGCATGGAAAAATTTTCCTAATCTTCCCAAGGATGGCATATAACTAATTCCATTCTAGCTACATATAAGTAAATGTGCTACATACAATGAGCATTAGGACTTAATTCTCAGAACTTCTTGGAGTCTCATCTAGATTGTTCTTTCAAATTACTTTCAACAATCTCACAAAGTCATTAACAGACAAGAAGCTGTCTTTCCTCTTTCATGGTCTTTCTGGCTTTGGTGATGTGGCAACCTTCATCCAGGATTATAAAATGTCAAACCATTTTTAAGGTCATCTCATAGGGTACCACTCCCCATAGTCACTTGCCTATATCCAACTGTCATGGTACCTTACCTGTTTTAACGAATCACCTTTCTACCCTCTATCAGGTACTACTAATAAATTATATGTGTGCTGACAACATAATTCACATTTGAACAATTTTCTATGTCTCCCAGCACCTAGCAGGGTGATTTTAATGTGTAAGAGATTGCAGTACATATTAACTAAATGAATAAATGAATGCATGAATGAAATTAAAAGAATGGCTGAGTCTTAGATTTTTTTTCCCATTTCTAAGTTTCCTTTCTAAATTTAAATATGAATGAAAATAATTACTCAATACAGGTTTACTGAGTAAGAATTTAAGAAACATTTCTTCCTCATCCAGGCATCAAAAGCATATCTGAAGACAAATTCTTCATTTTCTCATCTCAGTTGATAATAATTCCATAGTTTTAACTTCTCAAGCCATAACCTCCAAGTCATCTTGGGCTTCTCTCTTTCTCTCATATTCCAATTTATCAGCAAATCATGTTAGCTCTTCTGTCAAAGTGGATCCAGACCACTTATCAACACTCTACCATTACCACTTTGTTCCAAGATATCATTATCCATCCCCGGGATTATTCTTATTGTCTCTTAGCTGCACTCCCCATTTATTGCCAGAAATATCCTATTGCAACAACACTTAGAAATCATTCCTCTGGCAAAACCCAAATGATTCCCCATTTCATTAATGCCTACAAAGTCCTACAAAACCTGCCTCCCCCTCTTCATCTTCAGCCATCCTCTCCTACTTTTTCTCTCTTTCTCTTTGACACCAGGAATACTGGCCTTTTTGTTATTCCTGCAACCAGACACTCTCCTGCCTCAAAAAATGCCTCTAGACTTCTGCACTTGCTCTTCGCTCAGCCTGATGCTCTTGCCCAACATAGATAGGAATAAAGTCTTGCTTCCTCAACTTTCTTCACATTACTGTTCAGGTATCACCTTATTATTCAGACCTTCAGAGATGTAGAAATTTATATTTTCTCCAACTAACTTAAACCAGTTAATTTATCAAAGCAGTTTTAAAACGATCCCATTTTTCTCCAAGGAATAGGGCTCAGGTGGTAAGGTAGAAAGGAAAGGGGAAGACAAAGCTGAAAGAAAGAAAAAAAAACTTTCATTTACCACTTCTTTGTAGTCAGATAAATCAGACCAAAAACAAGATTCATTGAGCACCAAAAGATTTTCCCCCAAGCTTTTGTTTTTATGGGTTTTTTTTACTGGTTGTTCCCACACATTATAATGTCTTGCCAGCAACACAGATAACAGCCTGTTGGCATTAAAACAATTTCTGGAAAATATTCGAGTTTTCTGAAATTCTGACAACCTAACCTGTTATACAATGTTACACGAGCTGATCCCATCTAATTTTTGTGGTTAAAGCAATGACTTTGCATTAGGAACTTTCCCTGATGAGAGTTTTCCAAAAAAAAAAAACCACAAATCTCTGAAAATTGGAGCTGGATGTAGCATTGGCTGATTCACTTTCTCATTTTACAGATGAAGACTCAAAGACCCAGGGATATTAAATGATTTGCCCAAGGCACGTGGATTGTTACCAGCAGAGCTGGGAATAAAATTCAAGCTCCTTGGCTTCCAATTCACCGTTCCTTCTGCTTTGCTGTGTGATGTGCCTTGTTCATGATTGTGCCATTTAACTACTCACAGTGAAAATCCAAATAATGTCAGCCTTACTCCCTGGGAATTTGTAATCCAGGCTGTGAAACCAAATGGATAACATGAAAATAATCATAATCATAATTATGATGAACTGTATCTTCCAGTTTCCAATCCTCAAAGTGTTTTCATATCTATCTCCTCATTTTATCCTCAAAAGAATACTCTACAAATTATATAATGTGAAACATTGCATAAATATTAACAGGTAATATTTAAGTAATCCAATGTGCTCTCAGGGGGATGATCAGGAAAGAAAAGTAACTACAGGTTTTTACACGTATGAATGAGATGGCATTCTCACCACCTATGCTAGATTCCTCTAAGTTGGTTTGATGGACGAACATTTACATAAGTATATATGTTTATACATTTATATGTAATTTTATATCTATGCACATATAGATAATTTCTCTTCTCTGTTATCATATTCATACTTGGAATCCACTAATGCTCTTCACGATATTCCATGTGTCAGCACAGACAAAAGCCATCTCAGGTCTCTGGAAATGGCAGAGAGTGAATAATTAAGATCAGGCATCAAGACATTGACATGTCATTCTCTGATAACATGGGCAGACGGGATGCCAATATTACTTTCTAAACATGCCACCGAGGGAAGTATTTCCTAGATCCTTAATAAAATTGGCCCCCATACATAATGGATACTCCCAGTCAGTACCTGCTTTCCACTGCATAGTTTATGTCAAAATTATGAAGGGAAAAAAGAAGAAAAGGATATTGTCCATTTGCTTATGGAGTAGACAACTGTCTGTTTTGTGAAATGTGAATGGTGTCAGGCAAGGCCTCTGGCCAACAGTATATCCCCCTCAATACCTGTCACACTGCCTGAAATCCCAACCTTACTGATTCCAGTCCTTTGTGTCTTGAATCTTTTTTAGGCCCTGAGCAAACCCATTAAAAGGCATATGCCCCTAAAAGGAACACGGTCTTCTCACAGATCAGCCCCTTAATTAATGGAACCCAGGATAAATCAGGGATAAAGAGAGTGATAGTAAAGGAGCATTTTTAAAACAATGCAGGGGCTGCATGCAGTGGCTCATGCCTGTAACCCAAGCACTCTGGGAGGCCAAGGCAGGAGGATATCTTGAGCCTAGGAATTCACAACCAGCCTGGGCAACACAGGGAGACCCCTGTCTCCACGAGTAGAAAAGAAATTAGCCTGTCATTGTGGTGGGTGCCTGAGCTCCCAGCTACTCAGGATGTTGAGGCAGGAGAATTGCTTGGACCTAGGAGTTTGAGGCTGCAGTGAGCTATGATCACACCACTGCACTACAGCCTAAGCAATAGAGTGAGATCCTGTTTCAAAAATTTAAAAAAAAAAAAAAATTAAGCTAGTTTACCCTTGCTGGTTAGGGGTAGGTTGTGATTCTTTTTCTATTTGACTTCCTATTTGAGATCCTGCATACCTACCAACAAGTTTTAAGAGCCAATTATGCAATTACGTATATCCCTATTTTTTTCTTATAAAAGTCAAATGTTACGATAGGCTCACCAGCAGGGAAAACTTAACTCTAGCTGACCCAGTATCATTAAGGCTCACATTCTAAAATCTACTAGGTTTAAGTAACACATGAGAGCTTAGACAGTAGTCAATTAAATCATTTAGTATGAGTTTAAGAAGGTAGAGTGGAAAAACACAGCACTACTGTGGGAAAACTTCCTGAGCAGGAAGTGGCAGCAAAGTGATCACGAGAACTGCTATGACCACCAGCCATCTCACACTATCCAACCAAACTCCCACGTGCCTCCTGAGGCCACAGTCTGAGGGGTTTGTGCAAGAGGACTGCAGAGGACGGGGGATACTAGTAGCCTACTGTGCATGCCAAGAAAAAGCCAAGGAATAGACTTTTCCACATTTTGTTGTATCTCTTCGTTTGTCCACCAGTAAATGTGGAGGAAAAAGTTGTCCCAGATCCTCCATAGGAAACTCTTACTTATAATTGGATTAAACCTTAACTAAGTTTGAGAACGACTCACAGTATTGCAGAGGAAGAGGGAAAAGGTAGTAAAACTTCAAAATGCAATGGAGCCTAATATATACTCTTTCTTGCCAAACGCCATTAGTCATACTGAACTAGGATGCATCCCAGGAAGTAGCAGCTCGTTTGGAGAAAGGATATTCTATGACCCCCAAGGGGACAGTGCTAACACCAGGGACAGATTCTACAAACCTCTGTAGGCAGAGTGAGGAAAGGCTCTATTCACTCACTGAAATTTCCTGGCACTTCCATAAATGTCAATAAACACTGGTCTAAGGGGCATATGATGTTCCAATATATTTTGACATAAAAGTTGTAACCAGGAGAGCCTTAAAATAAAAGTACTGGAGGGAAATGTGTGAGTCAGTTGGGGAAGGCTAGGCCATTCTCAAAGGTAGTATATGACTGCAGAGGGGGACTACAGTCCCCCGAAGCCAATTGAATAATCTGTTTCATTGACACAATTATTAAATCATTGATTAGTGTGCTGAGTGGTCGGTATCGGTTGTCTTTATTACAGGTGAATTGTAGCTATTGCCAGCTGTTTCTGTGGCAAGTTCTTCAGCTGCAGAAAAGCTGGCATTGTGCCCAGATGCAGCCTGGGAGTCCCACCGCTTCAAAGTGCTTTTTTTCCCCCCAGTGAGTGCTTCTCCCTGTCATTACATGGTTTCCCTGTGCTCTCATCATTACAACAATAGAATCCATAAAACCAAACGCAGAAACAAAAGGATAACTTATTGGCAACTAATGAAACACAGAGAGACTGTTCAAGCGGTGTAAATGTGAAAGGGCTTTGAACCAGTTTAAACAATCTACGTGTATTCCATCGCCCCATTGTTAACACAGGCATGAAGGCAAGTGTCTCAGCTTCATAGAAATTACACCATCTTTGCCTTAAAGATCTGCTCTCTTGTTGCCTCTGCCTCTGGCGTTCTTTTTAGAGGGCTGGTTTGCTTTTTGTCCACTTATTCAAATTCTGCCCATCCATCAGGACTGGTTCATCTTCCAAGTTTTCTGAAAAATTTTCCGGGAACACTGGAGACTCAATGAGATTTCCTTGCTTTTCTTTTCTCCAATAACTTAGGTGTGTGCCACTTATTTAGCCAGCCAGAGCTAAGGCAAGTATAGGCAATATTGAGAATCCATGTTACATCACAAGTGAACCAAGGAACCTCCCTCTGATCCCAGAGGTGCACTGAGAAACATTCTCAACCAGCACGCCAAGTAGAGCTCCATCAATGACTCAGTTTTGACAGATGGGATGGGATGAAATGCGTATGTCATCCCAAGTGCTGTTGGAATGAGACAGATCTTGGTGTCAGATCAACCAGGATTCAAACTTCAGATCAACAGCTTACTAGATATGCCTCCATGGTTTTTGTTGTTTCCTTTTTTAGCTCCCTCGACTCGGGATTTTAATCTATAGAACAAAAATGAGGCCACCTACCTCAGATTGTGAAGTCTGCCCAGTTCCTGATACACAGAAAGCATCTAATATATGGACATTTCTCATTCCCTGGGCCCCTACTAAGAGTGCTTATTGTTGAAGTCTTATCTGCCCAAGCAAATTATAAGTTTCTGGAGGATAAGTCTACAGAAGGTGATTCATGCTAAGGCTAAAACTGTACCCATCTAATGCAACATTTGTAACCTTTTTCCTGAAACACTAGGTATAGACTGAAAGAAACTTAGGTGATGTTATGAATGGAAATAGGGAATTAATGAACTAACACTTTCAGGTAGTTGATTCCAGCAGTATGCTCATTCTCTATAGATGCTATGATATGAAAAAACTACAGAATAAAATAGAGCCCTGCTCATTTGTGGCCCAAATATATAACAGCCTTAATAATCTGCTTAATAATCTGTCTGAAAGGATTCTGATTCATTCTTTTACTGTCTGTAAAGCCTGCTCAAGTCTACAGATAAACATTCTGATTTGGTCAGGCACAGCTTTGACAAATGGCAAGTGAGAACCACATCTGCCATATTAGCTTGATGTGTTCCTGCCAAATTGTGTTTGAGAAGCATTTTGAAAGAGGATTGGAGTTAGCACAGATATCAGGTTATTTTCCTTGGTAACATATCATGAATATTGAATTGCACCTCTAACCCAAGCCAAAGAGGTTTTTGAATGCTTTCATGCTCCCCACGACCTCCTCTAGATGCTACTAGATGGACAGGTGACTATATGTAGTCTAAAATATAGTGGACATCAATTTCTTGAATTCAAACATCTCCTTCAAAATCAAGCATGTGATGCAAATAAAATTTCAAACTTTCCAAGGTAGGTTTCCTTTGTTTCATTTCTACATATGGTAAATGCAAAACTTCCAGTCACTAGGAAATACATTAAATAATCATAGAATCATAGAATTTTCAGTGCTGGAAGGGACCTTAGAGATCATCTAGTCCAACCCCCTCATTTTCACAGATGAGGAGACTGATGTCTGTGGAGGATTATAGCCTCAGGGGGAAACCAGAGTTCATTAACTCATCTCTGGAAGAACTTGGTTCTTTTTTTTTTTTTTTTTTTTTTTTTTTTTGGTTAGAATAAATGATTAAATGATTCCAATTTCATGCTATCTCCTTTATTCAGAAAGTTTACATTCGCTTTCTCCTTTTGTCCATGTAACCATGACAATAGTGGGGAATAATAGAGCTATCAGTATAAAAATAGCCTCATTAGCATCAAGAAGGGGCTCGCCAATCAGCTTGGACCTACGAAAGGGCTGATAACTACCTCCCCTGCCTTCCAGTTTGCAACAACACTCTCTGGACTCCTCCCACAGGCTGGCTCTTTCCTCCTCTGAAGCTGTGTCCCTCACAGTTTGACAGCTGGTATTTACAAGTGGAATCCTACCTGAGAAAGCCCTGTTCTCAAGCAGGCTCAGCTGGATCTGCCTGAGATTTCCAACCTGCCTCTGCTTTCCAGAACCCCTATTGTCATGTCTAAAACAAAAGTGAACATATTTCTCTCTGTGTATATAACAAAGGACAGAGAAAACTTAGGTAAAATTTACAAACGGACAAATTTATTAGCAGGAATCTTTTCAAGAGGGTTTAGTGTTTGTTTGGGGTTCTTTATTTGATTTTTCCACTGCCACTCCCCACGCCACCATGAGCAATTTGAAGATTCTATAAGTTTATATATGATAGAAAGCAGTTTGTCAAGCTATTTATATCATATCTCCACCTTACGCCCCCCCCCCCCCATTCCCCGGCCATAAAAGCACAAAAACTAAAAAATGAAATAAAAATGAATAGTGGAAAACAGAACTGACAAAAGGTAAAGAGAGTCTTCAGACCAATTTTACATTATTGGCTAAATTCACTTTGTCTAAATTTCACTAAAATAGAAAATTATACAGAGTTGTCAAATTGAGATACATGGAAGGAGAGAGAGTGATGGAATGACACTCAACAAACTGTCTCAAGAATTAAAAGTTTTCAAACTATACCATGGCCTCAAAAATAGACAAATAGAATAATGGAGCAGAATTGAGGAGAGTCCATAAATAAATCCATACATATATGATCAACTGATTTTTGACAAAGGCGCAAAGGCAATTCAGTGCACAAAGAAGAGTGTTTTCAACAAGTGGTACACAGACAATTGAAGATCTATATATTAAAAAAATGACATTGAGTTATACCTTTCACCATATGAAAAAGTTTACTGGAAGTGGATCATAGATCTAAATATAAAATCTGAATCTATAAAACTTCTCAAAGGAAACAGGAGAAAATTTGGTAATCTTGGTTTAGGAAGAGATCTCTAAAAGATAAAATGATAAATTGAATGTCATCAAATTAAGAACTTCTCTTTAACAGATGCAATAAAGTACATGAAAACACAGTCACAAATGGGGGGAAAATTGCATATTATATACTTTGGATACAAATCTTTTATCAGGATTTGTATATATTTTGGATACAAATATATAAATAACACTAAAAATTCAATAAGAAAGCATTCTAATTTTTAAAGCAGAGCAAAAAATTTGAATAGCCACTTTATCAAAGAGGATATAAGGATTGGGAAGAAGTACATGACAGCCATTAGGGAAATTAAAAATAAAATCACAATGAGATACCATTACATCACTCTTAAAATAGCTGAAATTAAAAAGATCAACCACACCCAGTGTTGGTAAGAAAACAGAGGAACTGAGACTCTCAAATGGTGGTGGAGAGAGTGTAAAGTGGCACAACCACTTTGAAAAACAATTTAATGACTACTTTAAAAGTTAAACATACACTCACTGCATGATCTAGCCATTCCACTCCTAGGTATTTCCCTAAAGGAAATGAAAAAATGTCCATACCGAGACTTGTATTTGAGTGCTCGTGGAAAATTTATTAACTCCAGTTTAGTAACCCCAAACTGAAAACAATCCAGCTGTCTATCAACAGGTTGAATGGATAAAGAGTTAGTGGTGTAGCTCTACAATGAACTAGTACTTAGCGAGAAAAAGGAATAAATCACTGATACATGCAACCAAATGGATGCTGCTGAGGCAGAAATGATGCCTCACTGGGGTCAAAATGTTTATCTTAACAATAAACCTAGAAGTAATTATGCTGAGTGAAAGAAGCCAGATCAAACCACCACTGACAAGAACAATAAAGAGCACATATGAATGGATATGATTCTATTTATATCAAATTCTGGAAAATGCAAACTAATCTGTAGGGACAGAAAGCAGATTAGTGGTTGCCTGGGGATGGGGAAGGGGCAGTGAAGATAGAGGGTGGAACAGTTAAGGTGAGGGGTAACAAAATTGCTCCAAGAAACATTTGGGGATAATGGATAAGTTTATTATTTTGATCGTAGTGAAGGTTTTATGGGTGCAAATATGTGTCAAAACTTACTCAATTTTATAGTTGTTAAAAAATGGGGGAGAAATAAAAATAAATATATCTTGGACCCATTTATTAATATGATCCACATTGATGACTCCAGAGTAGCATTTTTGAGGATGTGGGTCAAAGAGAAATAAAGTATGAGGGAAGCTTGAATAAAGAATATACAGCAAAGAAGTCGTACAATATTGCCAGCTTGGGTATCTGAGGTCCCTTATTTCAGCTTTGGGAAACATATTCTAGGGTACAGCTTCTGAGAGCAGCAATGTTTTCAAATGTTTGTTTATTTAATTTATCCTCACCACTTCAGATCTTATCTTCTACCAAGCATTTACCCTGTGCCAAGCATTTTACATGCATGTTCTCATTTAACCCTCCCAGTCCATGTTATTGTCCCCATATTACAGATGAAAAAGCAAAGGCTCAAAGAGATTAGATAATATGCATAAAGTCATACAACTAGTGTCAGGCTGAACCAGGGTTCACAAGTAGGTCTGACTGCAACCCCCATGCCCTAAAATGTGCAGTTCTTGTTGCTTATTCAGAAAATAAGAATGATATATTGCAAGTGCAATTAATAGCAAGTTCTTTTTACTTCATGAATGTATCCTCTGAAGGGGCTGCCCTGTTCAGGCACATGGTCTCCTCTTCATGCAGCTCAACAAAATGTATCCTACTCTAAAATGAATCCTTGTCAGAGTTTACTCTTCAGGGCATGGGTAGAATGGAAAAGCTTGCTTTTCCCTGGTAGTAAAATTTAAAGACATGAAATCATGGATGAAAATAAGTGGAGACAAGGTGAACACAGATAAGTAAGATGGAGCAATGAGACAGAGAGCCACTAAAGGATGCCGTGTATAGCTGTGCAATTTGTTCACTACACAGGGCAAGTGGCTGAAGGAGCAAGTGGAGTTTGTACCTAGACTCCATTTACTACTCCCAGGCTTATCCCCTTGCCCAGGGCTTCACTGACAGAGGACGCTTAAAAAAAGAAAAATGCACAAAGCTGCAGAATGAACTAGGGGTGGCCTCAATGAACAGATTTCCTTTGTTTGTCTTTTGTTCTTTTACTATCTTCCAAACTCACAGCATCACATTACCAAGCTGGATTCTGCATTATTCATGTCAAATAATCTGCTAAATAATGTGTCCTAGAAGGCACAATATGAACCAAGGTAGCTCACATAAAAAAGAAAAAATAGTGGCATAATGATAAATGAAATAAAGATTCTTAAAGAAATTTTATGGTATTTAATTAATCTACCAGTTTTACTAAGTTGCTTTCAAGTGAAATGGCTCTTTACCAGTGCCTTTTGAAAAGGTTAGAAGTGAATTCCCTGAGCTACAATCATTAGCATATAGATGTCTCTAAGTGTTAATTTCTGTTTTCACTGAATGAATGTAATTTAAAATGAGGCCCTTTCAAATCAGTTAACTTCGGCCATTTGAGAAAGATAAGAAAAATGGACTCAAGCATGAACCCCCAGCAGAACCTGCTTCTTCGGGATAAGTACTATATGCCACAGCCACACACTACTTTGGGAAATTACAGATCTTTTCAGAAAGAGAAAGAGAGTTTGAGGTGAGCAGGTTAAAAGGACCCTAAACATTTGCTTTCGATTTAGCTAATCATGAAAAGGAAATTGAAATTGAATGAAGAAATCAATTTTGAAAAATATGGCAGTTCTGTCCCCACAGAAAAGCCCAGTAATATTGTAGATCAAATCCTGCAACAATAACTTTCTGGTTTTGCACAATGCTTGCCACGTAGAAATTACTCAACCCTCTTTTGCAGAGCTGTATTATGTAAATAGAAAGATGAGTCTAACAGTGATCATTAAAGACAGTTAAAATTTTACTCATACTCTCTTTACCTACCGGTAGTCTTTGTTTGTTTGTGATGCTATAAGGAAACATCTGAGACTCAGTAATTTATGAAAAATAGAAATTTATTTCTCAAAGTTCTGGAGGCTGAGAAGTCCAAGATCAACGTGCTGGCAGGTCCAGTGTCTCTTGTGAAGACCCTTTCCTCACAGATGGGGCCACCTCGGTACCCTTACATGGTGGAAGGGCTCAAAAGGGCAAAAAAGGATAAATGCTGTGATGTCACATGGCAGAAGAACCTAAGCTAGTCCTTCCAGCCCTTTCATAGGGACTAAACTATTCATGACAGCCTAGCAACTTAATCAATTCCCAAAAGAATCCAATCCTTTTCTTTTTTAACTTGTGTTTTATGTTTAGGGATACATGTTCAGTTTTGTTACAAGGTAAACTTATGTCATAGGGGTTTGTTGTGTAGATTATTTCATCACCCAGGTATTAAGCCTAGTACCCATTAGTTATTTTTCCTGATCCTCTCCCTTCTGCCACCTTCCACCCTCCAATGGGCCTCAGTATGTGTTGTTCCCCTCTATGTGTCCATGTGTTCTCATCATTTAGCTCCCACTTATAAGTGAGAACATGCAGCATTTGGTTTTCTGTTTCTGTATTAGTTTGCTAAGGATAAGGACTGTTCTTTTTTATGACTGCATAGTATTCCTTGGTGTATATGTACCACATTTTCTTTATCCAAGACCCCAAATCTTAATACTGCCACAAAAGATATTAAGTTTCAACATATGAATTTTGGGGCACACTTTCAGACCATAGCACAATTCCTTCTCTTTACTTCTGAAGTAAACCTTTAATAATACAAATCAGAGCCTGTCAATCCCATGCTTACAATACTTCAACAACTTCTTCTTATCTTTCTTAGGATAAAATTTAGGATAAAATTCAAAGTCCTAAGCAAAGCCACAGGTCCAACGTGTTCTGCCGCATTGACCTCCTCTCATCCCCATCCCCACTAGGCTCAGCTACACTGACTTCCCACAGTCTTACACACACAGCTCTGTCCTGCCTCGAGCCCTGATTTTTGATGCTCTCTGAATGCAAGGCTCTTCCTGCAGCTCTCCTATGGGCAGCTCATGATCATCACTCATGCTTCAGGTCAGATGTCACCTTCCCTAAGGAAGTCTGTCCTCATCAGCATACCTAAAGTGATCCGCACCACGCCACTGGTTCTAAATCTCACCACTCTCTTTCCATCATAATACTTATCAAAATCTGACATTATCATTCTTATTTAACCTCTATCTTTCTCATGAATGTAAGGGCATTGTGACAACACAGAAGTTCTCTCTCTTGTTTATAGCAATATCTCTGGTACCTAGCACAATAGGCACAGTGCCTGTTCCTTTGTAGGAGACTGAAAAATATTTTCTGATATAATCAATAAGTGAATGGTGAACAGGTGGATTTGCCAGCTCCACTCTAGATTTTTTTCAATGGCATATAGACCCAAAGATACATAAGCCCATTGATTATACAGAATAGATTAAATCAGAGCATGAAATCACTGCCTTCAAAATACTATTTTAAAAAGCCAAATAGTGTCTATGTTCCCCCACAGCACTTATAGCACCCAGTAACACAACAGCACTTAACACAAAGTGCTGGCCTGTCTACCACATTCATGCTATACTTATCTACTTATAGGACAACTCTAACGCCCTAAACTGTAAGATGAGTCAGGAAAGAGATCACAACTTCTTTTTTTTTTTTTTTTGAGACGGAGTTTCGCTCTTGTTGCCCAGGCTGGAGTGCAGTAGCGCAATCTTGGCTCACTGCAACCTCTGCCTCCCAGGTGTAAGCGATTCTCCTGCCTTAGCCTTCCAAGTAGTTGGGATTACAGGCACCCACCACCACACCCGGCTAATTTTTTGTATTTTTAATAGAGATGGGGTTTCACCGTGTTGGCCAGGCTGGTCTCAAACTCCTGACCTCAGATCTGCCCGCTTCAGCCTCCCAAAGTGCTGGGATTACAGGCGTGAGCCACCGTGCCCAGCCAAGATCACATCTTGTTCAACTTTTTATTCCCTAAATTCCCTTGAACATAACAAATACATATGAAATATTCAGTTTGTTCTTACCTTCTCTAGAATTCAGACACACTGCCAGGTGAAATCCTTCTCTAAATTGGCTTCACACTCACAGTTCTGCCATAGCAAAGAGAAAAAGTCAGGGCCATTCATTGTTTGATCCTCATGAACATAAGAAGCTCTTGGATTAGGGCTCCATTCATGTGACTGACTCATGGAACTATCCATGTATTCGCCCATTCTTCAGTCAACAAATGCTACAGAATACCTACCCAATGCAGATTAGGGTCCCTCTTAGAGCTTACAGCCTAGTAGAGAAGAAAAACGATAAGCAAGTATAAACAAACTAACAAAAATCTATAATTGAAATTGCAAAGTGTTTTATGAAGGTATGAATAGAGCTAATGATAAAGAATAGAAGGTGCAGGGGTTAGGTGGCCAGGAAAGGCCTCACTGAGATGGTATTTAAAAGGAGACTTTAAATATGAGAAAGAGGCTGGGCATGGTGGCTCATGACTGTAACCCCAGCACTTTGGGAGGCCGAGGCGGGTGGATCACCTGAGGTCAGGAATTCGAGACCAGCCTGACCAACATGGTGAAACCCCGTGTCTGCTAAATGCAAAAAATTAGCTGAGTGTGGTGGTGTATTCCTATAATCCCAGCTACTTGGGAAGCTGAGGCAGGAGTGTATGTATGTACATACTGGTGAGTCCCTTGTGCTTTGACATTGGATCTATAGTGGGTTTCCTCCTGAGGGGCTTTATTCTTTTGAGAGAAAGTCATTTCTTCATGCTTATTTGTCTGCCTCTTGCTATTTGTTTGTTTGTCTATATGATCTCCAGTGTTACAAGTATAAGGCCATATTTTTAAACGCAGATATTTCAGGTGCTATGACTCCTCCCTCCTACTGTGGTTCTAAGCCAGCAATCCCTATCCTTATCAACAAAGACAGTGTGCGGGTCACACTTCTGCACACACAGATGTACACAGGGGGGCCTATGGATGAAGAAAGCCAAGAGTTTTGTGTTTTGTTTTCCTTTTTTCAAGGGCAAAAGTAGAATAAAACCTTGCAGGTCACGCAGCAACTTAGTGGCTCAGATCGCTACAATAGCTCCTTCCATCTCCTTTAGGAGCTATTTAAAAGACTTGATTCTTCAATGCCCATCCTTCTTCAGTACAGGAAACACCAATGCATAAAATCATATCCATTCCCTGTGCTCTAAATAATATCCTAGGTAGCCTGAGTTGATGTGTCAGCTAAGATGGCAAAGGGAGGACCGTAAACTGCAAGATAGCATAGTTAAATGAAGTCTATTTCTGTATATTGAAGGTTAATCTTCAGAGTTCATGAAACATATGTGTAACTAGTTAGTAAATTCAGAATACAAGCTGGTTTATCTATGTCCCTTATAGCCCTAAATGCCAAAAAAAAAAAACAAAAATTGCATCTACCACTATGACAGTACTCAACTTAGAAAATACAGATAATAATTATAATAGCTAATTTACATTGAACAATTGTGTATTGTAATGCATTTAATTCTTCTAATACAACGTTATAAAGAAGCAAATATTATCTCCATTTTACAGGTGATAAAAATGGAGCTTCAATAGGTTAAGTAATTTGCCAAGTGACACTTTGAATAAGTGACAGACCTGGGATTCAAATCCAGGTCTAGTCCAATCCCAGGTCCAAACTCTTAATCCTATATAATGTTGCTTTTTGCTTTCAAGATGCTCACAGTAGGAGAGACAATAATGAAATCTATTAATTATTCATCATGGAAAGTGCTATGTGTAGTGATCTTGTGGATACTCAGGAAAGAGACTCCCTGAGTGGGAGAAGATTTGCAAAAAACAAGTGAAGTTTGGCTTGAATCCTATGTGGTGCCGGTCTAACACAGTGGTCAAAATATCCTGCCCTGAAGATATAGTTCAGGTTTTAATCTGGTAATCTGGCCTCTCCTTCTTTAACAGTTTACATAATATTTCAGTGTTTCAGTTTTTCCATCTGTCAAACGGTGTTACGTACTTTGACAGATCAACATCAGGATTTAATGAGTTAAGTCATGTCATGGGCTTAAAACAGTGCTTGGTATGTAGTAAACATGCAATAAATGTCCCTAATTCTTGTTTTTAGTAAAGAAAATTTAGGAGGTTATCAGGGTGGATTAGATGGTGGCAGGAATGGCATTCTAAGCTGAAGGAACATTTTCAAAAGCTAGTAAGCAAGAGAGTGTGACAAAGACAAAGAGTTTTCAGACATTCTGCAGGTTGGAGTTTTTGGGTTTTCATGCATAGATGAAGGAGGTAGCACCATATGACAGGAGAGTGAAGCAGCACCTTGACATTAAAATGATTTTGTATGTAACCTTTGAATTATAGAAGACTTCTTACTTGGTTCTTAGCAATAAAATTGCAGAATTTGATGAAACAATATAGCCCCTTGAGGTTCTAATGATTACCAAAATCTACAAATCCTATCATCTCCATTATCAATTTCTTACAGAATTTATGCTTGGGTCTTTTAAATTTAACTGTTCACTTGGCATTCTTATTACAGATTCCCTAATCAGTTGATGTAAATGCTTGACTTACATTTAATGACATCATTTTTAGTAGGGATAATATTCCTGTAAGTAGACAATCTTGAAATTCTGATGACTTGTGTATTTTTGTCAAATATCTGGTAATTAAATATGCTTTCATTTAAACAAGTCTTTGATAAAACACAAGTTCTTCAGAAATGATATTAAAGAGGAACACTAGGGACACAAATATTAATATTAGTTAACGCCAAACAGTAATGTTTATCTAACAAATATGTGCAATGCGCTTGACATTTCTCCTGGTATCAATTTGTTTTATTTAGGATTTTTTTTTCACTTATGGAAGCACAAGTACATTTAAATAGTAAGTTTGCCTTTTACCTAAAATGTTCACAGTCATCATAAAATTATATACATCTTGTTTTAATAGCTTGTTGATACATTTTTTTTAGAGAGGAATCCAGCACCTATATCCATCCAAAACCCACTATTAGGGAAATCATTTGTTTCCAACCAGTCCAATCACTGCAGAAATAGGAATTGCCATTGTACTGTATCTACTGTGCAATGTTATTTATAAAGTGCTGCAGTGGAGCACAGCAATGCCATTCATCAGTATCCAATCAACAACAAAGCTGACAGGGAAGTGGGGTGTACAAGAATGCATCGGCACAGACCATTTAAACCAGCAGATTCTGCAGCTTGAACTTGGCAATAGTTATTGAAACTAATTTATTTGTTATTTGTGGGAAGTGGTTGCTACTTTGAAACACACTCGAAAAGTTTCCAATTTCAGGACACTGAAGGGTCCAAAATGCAACTAGCATTCTTGTGTGATTTCCTCCCAGCACTCCCTTCCCCCATCCACACACCTCATGTAATTTCATTCTCTGCCATGGTCACATTTCTTTTTTTTTTTTTTTTTTTTTTTTTTTTTGCTCATTTCCTATTTCTGTTTTTAAAATTGAATCCTCTCCAAATTCTTTTCCATTTTTAAACACCACCTGCTCTTCTTTCTAAAGTACCTCCAACACAGGTTCACATTTCTTGAGAGTCCCATTAGACTCAGAAGTGATACATAAATGCTGTTTGTTGCTTAGCATTAAGGGCTAGAGTATGGATTAATTATTTATTCACATATATTCGTATTATGTAGATGAGTTAAAATGCCATGATCGTCTATAAATACAATGAAATTCAAATCCAAAACACAATAGGATTTTTCATACACCTTGACAAACCCATTCTTAGCTCTACGTAGAAGAACAAAGCTCTAAGACTAGTCAAACATTTTTTAAAGAAGTACAAGCAGTAAAGAGGTCTTGCTTCACTAGAAATGAAGATTTGTGTGGAAAACCGTGTTAATTAATACAATGTGGCTATAGAACACAAAAAGACAAATTGATCACTGGAACTAAATAAGAATCTCAGAAATAGAAGTATGCATAGAGGTAAACTTGTTAAATAATAAAAGAGAGGCATTGAAAATGTTATTAGCAAACTACTCAAAAATGGCATTGGGATGTTAGTTTCTCATACTAAACAATAATAATAATAATAAAACTCAACAGTATACACATACATAAATTCTAAGAGGATTAAAGCTTACATATAAAAAGACAAAAATGGCCCAGTACAGTGACTCACGCCTGTAATCCCAGCACTTTGGGAGGCCAAGGCAGGCAGATCACGAGGTCAAGAGATCGAACCATCCTGGCTAACACGGTGAAACCCTGTCTATACTAAAAATACAAAAAAAAATCAGCCATGCGTGGTGGCGGGCGCCTGTAGTCCCAGCTACTCAGGAGGCTGAGGCAGGAGAATAGCGTGAATCCAGGAGGCGGAGATTGCAGTGAGCCAAGATTGCACCCCTGCACTCCAGCCTGAGCATCAGAGCGAGACTCCATCTCAAACAAAAAGATAAAAATATAAAATGTCTGTGGCCTTCGGATGTCAAACACTTATAAGTTATTAAGGAAAGGATGATGTAATTGGGCCAGATCAAAATGAAAGCCTCTGCACTAAAGACACTATAAACAATGTTTAAGACAAGCCGTATCCTGAGAGAAGACATTTGAAACACATATGACCATGAATTAGAATTTTAAAAACTTATTTAAACTCCTCTAAGTGATACAAATACGACCAAATAGTAAAATGTGCAAAAAATGTGAACAAATATCAGAAGAGGAAACTTAAATTTTTAATTAACACAATCCCATGAAAATAAATTCACATCCATTAGTATTATTAAAATATAATTTCATAACAATCCAACTGGCAAAAAAAAAAAAAAAAAATGTCTGTAACAGCAAGTGTTGATGAGGATGTAGGTAATCCCCATACCTAAGTTCTCATACCCCTGCGGGTAGGGGTATAAAGTATCAGGACCTACTACAAAAGCATTTTGGCAGGACCTGTAATATAGAAAATTTACAAAATCTACAATCCAGCAATTCAATTCCTAGGTAGATAGTCTAACAACAGAAACAAAAACAACATAAACAACACAAGCAAAAACTCTCATAAGAAGATACAACTTAGAATATTTTTGTAGAATTATTTGTAATAATGCAAACCTCATAAAAACACAAATAAAAACATACAGGAAATAAATAAACTTTGATATAACCTTAAAGAACAGCAAAAGTGAAATACACACACACACACACACACACACATAGCTAGATAGAATTATATAACAACAGATGATAGAAAGATAGATAGCTAGCTAGCTAGCTAGATAGATGATAGACAGATACATAGACACCAGCATGGATAAACTTCAAAAATACATTTATTTTGTTGTTTTTAAAGCAAGTTATAGAACAATATATATAGGATAATAACTGCATTTAATACACAGAAAATAACGTATATCATTTTCGGATAGTTACATACATGATAGAAGTACAAAAATAGACATAAAATTTGTGAATGGCATTACCTTTGGAAAGGAAAGAAGGGAGAAGGCTATAAAATTTTGCTTCTTTAAAAAACAGCATGAATTAAATATGACAAAATATTACTTATTAATTTTTGAGAGTGTGTAAAATGTCTGCTGTGGAAAATAAAACTGAGGAGAGGAAGTATGTAATATTTCTGCCTGTTACATACTCAAGAAGTTAATGTCTTATCTCATTTCTCACATGTTTTACGTTCCTGAACTAGAGCTATGGTTATTTTTCACATTAACCCTTGAATAAATTTAACTTTAAAAATTATCTACCCTTTAAGAAGCAACTGATTTCTGAGCTCAGATGCACACGAGCTAATGGAGAAGGTGTAGGTGTTCAGGAAGCACTAGCCCTTTATTGGAACCACAGACAGAAATAAAGATGGGCTTTCACTCTGAATTACGTTCCCCTATCAGTCAGCTGTAGCGCTACAACATTCCGCCAACAGTTGCTTCCTTGGGTAACAACATTGTCACTTCACCCTTATCTTTGGCTTCTCATCACTTCTTTCCTACCACCAAGGGGTATCTGTATCTATGAATATTTTCGTATAAGTGAGATTTTTAAACACCTTTCTAATCTAGTAGAACAGCTAAGACAAAAACAGTTTTCATAGGAAGAGAGAGAGTGGAAAATATCCTGTGTAAAGACGTTTATTAATTTGGTTGGACTAGGTTTTGGTTGGCAGAAAAGAACCCTAAAACAACTCCAAAAATCCAATTTGTTTAACCTAAAAACGTTTCTTTCTCAGTCATATAATATGTACAAAGTGGACTGGGGGAGGGCTCTTTTACACCCAGGAACCCAGGTGATATATATAGGCTTACTGTCATATACTATCAGCTATACTATCTGGAAGATGTCATCTTCTCAGTAGCTTTGTCAGGTCCACAGCAACTGGAAAAAAGCACACAAGCTTTTCACCTCCGTACTTTGTCTTTTGGCCAGAAAAAGTTCCAGGGCCCTTTCACCCTGGGAATCTGTCTTCCATATGCCTGACATTAGAGAAAATTGAATGTTAGTGACCACTAGTAATATCTACTAAGGTGTAGAACTAGGGTGCAGCCAGGTGTCCTAGAGAGGAAACCTGGAGAAGACAGCAAGTTTAAGGCTGAAAAAATGATTGACAAGGTACAGAAGGAGCAGACTATCAAAGCTCTGCCTTGAAGTGTCAATAGATTCAAATATTTGATTGACATGCAGAAATTAGGGGAAAAATAACTTTAATGCTTTTAGTATAGAGATTGTAGTATGTACAAGATATCCTGAATAAGAAATACAGAACTTGCATATTTCAGGTCTGCATTTTTTTCAACAGCTCAAACCAGATATCTTTTATTTTGCTGGTGACTGTAATTGTCAGTTAGGTGCTAGGTCTTTTGTAATTTGAAATGTTTATAAGAAAACACAAAAATCAAAGAAGGAATATTTATTCTCATTCTTTCACCTCTTTTTATTGGATCCAGTATAAGAAAATAAAAATTTGTTCATGTCCCATAAACACTTCATACAGACTTATTAAAAAGCCTATTGAGAGGATTATATTGTTTATCTTCAGTGATGCAAGGGTTTGTGCAATTATGCCTAAAATTAATCTTATTAGGATGACTCTCTTTACCAATTTCGTTTATTATACTATAACATCCATAATATATTTGATTCTCTTCTCACGTAGCTAAATTATAATTATCTATACTGGCAGTTTTCTACGTGACGTTACATACTAGGTGTTCTTAAATTCAATGCAATTTAATGCCAAAATATATCCATGTTCTGTAACAAGAAATTCTAAATAAATCTAACAGAGCTTGTCCGCTTCCTTTATCTTTTGTGAAAACTACTGGTAGTTGCAAACATAATGTAATCTATCCTTAAGCATAACATTTAATTATAGGCTCATAATTTTATTAACTTCAATGCAGCAACTGTAATGAGTTTGTGTTCAGTTTTGCATTCAGAATCAAGATCTAGGGATTAAATAATCTTCTTATATTCTTATTTGTAACTAAAATCCAAGAGCACTATATCAATTTGATAAGATGTAAAACCTCAAGAAAAGTGCTGTGGTCAGCTGGATCTACAGTTTTAATTTTGATGGTAGAGATAATTTGATAAACTTTTTTAGGAATGTTTTTTCTTACAGTTAATTTAGACATACTGCTCTTTTTTTCCCCACTGCTTTCTGCTTTTTTGATAAAGAAAGAAAACATAGTCAGGAAGCATTTTTTCCCCTAGAACAAGAGCAGCAGGGCCTTTTAAAGGATCTTCATTATTTTATGTGGTAAATGTTCACAGCTCTCAAATTTATTGGTACAGCTGTCAACATGTATATTCAGTTTGATAATAATGTTCCCTCTTAACGAGGCCTCTTGGAATTATTTATTATTAAATTTCATTACTTTCTGCAAATGTTCATGCTGATTAAGCCCACCCTTTCAGGCTCTACCACACTTAGACCAATCACAGTGTGACGAGATGGTGAAATTTAAGCTAACTTGCTTTCCACAGGACCTGTCTTGTCAAATCTTTAAATATAATTTAATGAAATGTCTGTTGATGTAACAATGGTAAGTGGAAAAACTCATTTATAAAATCAACCAACCATACCTGAAGTACATTTGCACTCCTTGACATGACAAGAATTATTTAAACATTTTGGACTGCCTTTGTGTGAAAAGAATGGCCACGTATGGTGTTTGCCAAATATTCTGAACATTGTACTCTGCAATGAACATGGCACATCTTTCCTGGAAAACGTTACTCCCAAAACTCAGATCTCTAATAAAATGCCTTGAAAAGCATCAAGTGGAATAGAAATATAATCATTATTATCTTTATAGATACGGACAGAATAGATCTTGTCCAAATTCTTGGTGATTTTGAAGGTGATAGTGGTGTGATAAAAATATATTATCAGTATTGCCATATGAAGGAATCAGGAGAGTAATTCCATACATAAAATAGAGAAGACCTGTGAATGGAATATACATACACAAATATATATATGTGTGTATGCTACATATACATATATACACACAGAGAAAGACACATACACATATATACATGTAATTTTCAACATGGAATATGAAAATCTTAAGATTTTCTTAACTTAGTAGGAAAAAGAAGTGTAGAGATACAAAAAAGGGTATAAGATCACTAAATTAAAATCCTCATGGGCAAGTTATGGGATAAGAGCATCTCATTTTCAAAATAAAGTCATCTAAAAGCAGGTTAGATTTGCCCATTTGAGATGCTTCCATTATTTCTATGAGTTCGTCACTGCACTAACCGTGTTTTTATACTTATCTGTGAATGGGTTTGTTCTTACTTTCTGTGAGATCTTTGAGGACAAGGACCTTATTTGTTATACATTTCATTTCCTTAGTACCTAGAACAGTCTCTAAGACATAATAGACAATCAATAAATGTTAGATCGATAAATTGGAGGCAGAAAAAACAACTTTGGAAATTTCTTTACATATAAACTGGTTTGAAATTATTTACATATTCCTAAAAAAAGAAAAGAAAAGAAAAAGAAAGTACTGGCAAAGATGGAGAGAAAAAAATAGGCAAAATTATTTCTAAAATACTATAGAAAGATTATTTTATCTTTTGTCTTTCTGATATGGTTTGGTTTGAAATGTATCTATTATTCAAATCAGCATATATTTTAGCATCTAGAGGATAGAAAGTAACATATAAAATACATTCCCTGCTCAAGGAAACCTTATAGTCCGTTTCAAACACATGCTAATTCGAAAGAGACCACTTCAACCTATCCTCAGAAATGTAAAATTTTGAGAGAACTATTTGCCATGTGAATCTTTTTTTTCTTCTCTTGGAAGGTTTTATGGAAAGCATATATTTTAAGTCATGCTTTGAAGTATAGCAAGATTTGAATAAGTGAAGGAGGCCTTGGATGAGAAAAGATGTCTACTTTTAGGGGGAGTAGATGTGAAACAGGACCATGAGAGCCTCCAGAAACAAACCTAGTCATCAGCAATAACAGAACTCAGAGAGGTGTTAGTGACAACAGACTCATGTTTAGAGAAATTTAAAAGGTAGGATGCTGAAAGATTATGATAAAATGATGATAAGGAGATGATAATTAACAAATTGATTTAAAAGTTGCTTATACAGTAGCAGTCATTTATCCTTTAACCAAAATTTATTGAATGATTATTATGTTCCCAAAGAGAAAGGGAAAAAGAAAAGGATTTTAAAAATAGTATTTATTGATCTATTTTGTTCCAGGTTCTAGGTCTTGTGTTTTGCATGTATTCTGTCAATCTTTATGACAATTGCTTTTGTTAAAGGAAACTGAAGAGCAGAGAAGTTATTTATCCCAAAGTTACAGACTTGGTAAGTGAGCTTGAACCCCCAGTCTTTCCATGCCTAAAATTATGGTCTTTTCATTCCCCCTCCCTCATGCATACTGTTTCCCATGGGTTCCTTCCAACTGAGATGTCCGCAACAGGGTTCCTATGCAAATAACTTTTGGTCCAGATTTTATAAACTATCTAACTAGATAGATGATAGATAAATAATAGATAGATAGATAGATTATAGGTTACATACATGGAAGATAGATGATAGATGATAGATAGATAGATAGATAGATAGATAGATAGATAGATAGATAGAT
>NC_045444.1:50325548-50350007 GCF_002776525.5 Piliocolobus tephrosceles
GATAGATAGATAGATAGATAGATAGATAGATAGATAGATAGATAGATAGATATAGATGATAGATAGAAAGAAAATAGCTAGATACATATTATTGGAAATCACCATTAAACACTTGAAAACAGCACATATGAGCAATAGCAAAATAAAACTGCTTTGTCGAAATCTTAGAAATAAACCAACCCTGAAATATGAAGGAATAGAAAACAAGTTATCCCATCAACATATTTATTCTACAAAGCCAGAAACATCATTTCTTAAGCATTTAAGCTACTTTAAATCATTTTAAAGTTGTTATTTTATTTATTCACAATGTTTACCCACAGATATAATTGGGTCATGCTGAGTTTGGGATGATATTCAAGCACATAGTTAATGATAACCCAGCAAAACCTGTAGTTATGGAAGCAATCTTTGGAACAATGACTCCAACAGGAGTGGGATTGATAATCCACTTCAAACCGTGGGTATCCAGGGACTAACATGAGAAGGGTTGGTCAATCCTAGAATTAAGTCTAGACTCCTGTAGTGGCCTTGAGGCTATTATTTATATTCACCATGGCTTTTCATCTGTAAGTTAAGATTGAAAATATCTTCTTCAGTTTCTTGTCTTCCATGATAATGCTTCAAAATTTAACTTAGAAGCATTAACATTCTACATGGCTCTGACTCTCAGTCTCCAAAGTATAAGTAACTAGATTCAGTCCCAGGGGTCAGCACAGACAGAGCCACTTCAAAGAGTCCCGGAAGAGGCTTCGCAGATACCTCCTGTTCAGGAGGGTTGGACTTTGACATCAATGGCACTCATGTTGTGGCACGTACTGCCAGCTGTTGGTCAATGTACTACCTGTGGAGTATATTCAGTGCAATGCCTGGGCCTTAGAAAGTGTGACAACAGCATTATCTATTGAAAAGAGCCCTTTTGAAAAATATCTTAGGCATTTGACTTAGACATCCCATGATTTCAAAGCAAGCTTCAGCACTTTACTTTTCTGTTCTCTGTCACATCAGAATAGCACAACTTTCCTTATGGGATTTTTTTCAATGATTTAATGAGGTAAATTGTGCAAAGAGCCTAGGGTGGTGCCTGACATTTAGCAGAGTTCCCAAAATAATAGTTATTTCTGTCATTGGTATTGTTTTGTTTGCCTTTTAACACAAGTGGGGAAGGTGAGGGAAGAAGAAGAAGCGTAAAAGGTTTAAACGTCTTTTCCACTGTTACACAATGGAAAGACGTGGAGAGACTCCAGACTCGCGTTCATAACGGAGAAGAATCCACAATTTGGAGAAAAATGCATTTTAAAACTTAGAATTTGGGGGTCAGAGCTGCTTAGGGCAATTTTATAATTAACTGAAGGTAGCTTTATTGTAAGCCAAGGGATCTCAACAGCATTTCCTATTTGATCTGGACATCTATGCTTCACTGCTTACACTTCACAACAAATCTTCAAATGGCAAAATTCACTGAAGTAATTACAATTTTTAATTGGAGGGAAAAGTATACAATTCACAAAATGTATTTAATTAGCCCTCAGACCACTCACTGATCCAATATATAATTTCCAAAACAGTTGTGCAAGTCTCTAACATGAAATTTGCTGAAAAGGGAACCACATTTTTAAAACAAAGCAGCTATTACTATCTTTTAGGGTAAATGTTTCTTAATTGAATGACAATCTTACTTCTTAGCATTTAACCCTATTCCCTTTAAATATCTCACTTCTTTCTTAAATGCTTTCAAACTTGTTTTTTATTAATTATACAAATCATTTGTATTAAAAGGCAATATAATTGTTTCAAGAAATAGCTTCACAGACTATCTGCATATTTAATCAACTGCCTCTAAATTTTTAATCATTTGAGTCCAGGTTCTTGTCTTGAAGCTTAACTTGATAACAAACCTACCCACTGGTAGAACTAATTGGTACAGAATCAGTTAATAATTTATAAGTAAAAGAAAAAAAAGAGTGTATGTTAAGAAGCTGTAAGACCACCAGCCAGATATTCCTGAGAAGTAACAGCAAAAACACTTGCTTCTACAAATCCATGGCGCACTGGTGACATCCACTGGCTGTTCCTTAGCATTATTCTGATTCTTTGGATTTTTAGTTAAAGACTTGTGAAAAAGAATCAGTAGGTTTTACATATTTGTTCCTTTCCTTAATGTTAACTTTAGTTGGATTAACCTATATGCCTATTACACTTAATCCATCGTGTGTCTAACATTTTAAACCTTGAAATTCAATAATACATGAGAATCACTTCGTGTATCCAGAGTTAGAGTGACTTCAATGAGTCTTGCTACAATTGTGGGTTTGAAAGAACACAAACCAAAATATAGTGAGAACAGAAAGCATCGTCATTGGTTACATGATCAGTGGAAATTAACACTGTCATTTTACACTAACAGGAATTTGGCAAATTGCCTTACTACTATAACTGTAAAAACAGTGAAGCATTTGGAAAGGACTGGTACTGGGCAGTAATAGTCAGGTGGACTAAGATCGTGTTTCTCAAAGCTTAATAAGTATTATAACCATCTGGAATGTCTATTACAAATGCAGAATTCTGGGTCCCTTTACAGACCTACACCAGAATCTTTGAGAGAAGTTTTTGATTCATTTGGCAACAAGGGGAAGAGCTTCAACTTTATCAGAGGGACAAACGATTCAGAAAGAATGCCTTTTGTATGAAATTTTATATTCTTAAAACTTCATCATCAAATCAATTAAAACTTATTTACAAAAGGAAAAATCATTTCTCCAAATCTTTCAGACAGTGCATTTAAGATAGAGATAATTTATGATTCCTTATAAATAAAAATCAGATGCCCAGAAAAAGTGACATCAAATAGATAGAGAATAACTAGTATTAAATGCTCATAGACAATACATAATTTATTCTCATTATACATATTGATGCATTAGCAGTACTGTGTTATTTGCAGGTGGCAAAATTACAGATGTTTTGGCTTTTTGTGGGTTTTTTTTTTCTTTACTAGTGCTGCCTAATTGTTCTACAATGAAGATGTGTTACTTACATGATTTTTTTAAAGTTTAAATAAACATAACCTATAAGTTCTGAGGAAATTGTGCTTGTGCAGAGAGCACTCAAGGATGCATTCAGCATTCTTGCTAATATTTAACCAGTCATCATCGTCACCATCATTATCATATCATAATGATCATCTCTCTAAATCCCACCACTAAGCTTTCGATCAACCAGAAGCTCCATGGATAATTTGAGTTACTGTACAAAGTTTGGGTATTTGCTTGGAACTACAATGTAATAGCCTTAAGTTAATAATTGTGACGTAGAGTGAAAGACAATTTTGAAAAGCACCAAGACGGTAAGAGACACAAGGGCAAGAAAACACAAAGGCTAAGCTATTTTCTATGAGAAACCAAGAAAAACCTATTACAAGGATGGGTTATAAAATGGTAAGAGTAGGAGAGACAGCATCCAGCACTTAGGGAAAAACCTATTTTTTTTTTTCTGGAGGGGCTGAAAATTAACCAGGTAGATAGCAATTTTAGGTAAGTTATTTCCTTTTACTGTAGTAAAATGTTACTCTATTTCACTTAATAGCAACACGAAAGTAATGTTCTTTCAGGAAATATACTCAAACAACCTTCAGACTCCCAGGGCCCTGTGTAGGATTCATGTATGTCTAGAATAATGCCACTGGAAGAAGACTGGGGAGTTTGAAGCTGAAGCCACTTTGTGATCTTTACCAGTCCTTCAGGATGAAAAGCTGGGAGCTAGCCTAGCCTCAGAAGATAAAAACAGGTCCGTTTTATTGAAAATTCTCTAGTTCCTTTGAGTTACAAAGACCACAGCCTAGGGAGAGAGCCTAAATTTAGACTTCTCTTGTTTCCTTAAGGAAAAGGCAGGAATCTGCCAAGGTGTGTGTTCATTGTCCATTGAGAACTAATGGGAAATAACGAACCCGCATGTTTTGACAGAGGAGTAACATGCTCAGATGGAAATACTAGATTAGATGGAAAAGATAATAATTCAAATGTGTATTGTATTAGAAAAGAATGCCAGCTTACATTAAGAAATGGCAAACATAGTCAAATTTTGGAAAGCGAAGAGTGTAAGATGACTAAATAATATTCCCTTGCCTTTTTTCTCTAGAATGAAAAGGAAATTGTTTGTATTCCTGATTATAAAAAGTATTCCCAATCATAAAATGTTACAGAGAAAAAAAGATAAAGCAAATTACAGTCACCCCAACACCTCACTGATTTTATGTCATAGGGAGAGCAGAGTCAACTACTTTTATCATTTTTGTGAACATCCTCCTAGCATACGTGTACACATACAGACATACTTGTTCTGAAAAACTGTATAAATTTTTCCATATCAGTGTGTACAGATACATGATGATCCATCTGGTTATGACCAATCCCTATTGATAATTATTTGTTATTTATAATTTTTCACTATTATAAATGATGTTGTCTATCCTTGCCCGTTCCCAAACCATTATGCACAAAACTTCAAAGTAATGTTGCCCCATTATAAATCTCAATTTATCTTTTCTGTTTGATTGTGTATAAGTCATCACTGGCTTTCCATGGCCCTTGGGATAAAACCCAAACTCCTTTTCTTGTCCTAACAGGGGTCTGTGTGGTTTGAATGTTACTAGTATCTTCACTATCATCTGTATCACCCACTTCTTACCCACCATCCCCAATCATCCTGGTCTCCCAGGTGTTACATTTTGCCTTAGGGACTTTTGCACACACTCTTTCCACTGCGAAAAGCTCTTTGCCCTCATGGCTCTCACATGGTTAGAACCTTTTAACTGTGTCTCCACGTAAATGGAAGTCTTTTCTGGGCCTCTTGTTTAATATACATTGCCCATTCTATTCTGTCTGTTAGTACTTCCTTACAAGTCACTTGAAACTATTTTTAAATTTGTTTTTATGGGGTTTTTTTTCTGTATCATTTACCAAGATATAAAGTCAGTTATCATGTCTTGCATGTACCTGAGTTTTTCCCAGTCAAACACTTACTGGGCATTAAGAAAATATCTACTGCATGAACAAACAAGTAAATAAATTGAGAAATATGTAATGATACATTACCTAATGAATTTTCTCCTTAGAACAAATTTCTAGAAATAGATTTTAGGACTGGGTGCAGTGGCTCACGCCTGTAATCCCAGCACTTTGGGAGGCCAAGGCAGGCGGATCACGATGTCAGGAGTTTGAGACCAGCCTGGCCAACATGGTGAAACCCCATCTCCACTAAAAATACAAAAATTAACCGAGTGTGGTGGTGGGACACCTATAATCCCAGCTATGTGGGAGGCTGAGGCAGGAGAATTGCTTGAACCTGGGAGGCGGAGGTTACAGTGACCAAGGCCACACCACTGCACTCCAGCCTGGGAAGAGAAAGACTCCATCTCAAAAAAAAAAAAAAAAACCTTTCTGGCAAAAGGAGAATTTACCTTATCTCTTTGCTATTAATATTGCCTAACTGTTCTCCCTGAAATATGTAACACTTGAAATTTTCTCCAATGACATGGTGGGAATGTTTCATTTTCCCCCCACACCCCTGACAATACTTAGTAACAATGTATTAGGCCAAAATAACTGATTTAAATTTTAGTTGTTGGATATTGATGAGGGTGAACATCTTTTTTATATATTTACTGGTGATATTTACTTCTTTTGAAATTGCCAGTTCATTTCTTTGCCTTCTTTCTACTGGAATGCCTGTTTTGCTTACTGATATGTAAGGCATTTGCATAACAAAAATATTAACCTTATTTATTGTTAATGTTATAAATACTTTATCCATATTTTTATTTTGTCATTAAGCCTTATTTATTGTGGTATTCTCTTTTGTATGTATATATTATGATATGGTATGTCTGTGTCCCAGTCCAAATTTCATCTTGAATTGTAACTCCCATAATTCCCATGTGTCATAGGAGGGACCGGGGAGTAGGTAACTGATAGTGATCTGAATAAGTCTCATGAGATATGATGGTTTTATAAAGGGGAGTTCCCCCGCACACGCTCCCTTGCCTGCCACCATGTAAGATGTCCCTTTGCTCTTCCTTCATCTTCTGCCATGATTGTGAGGCCTCCCCAGCCATACGGAACCATGAGTCCATTAAACCTCTTTCCTTATAAATTACCCAGTCTTACTATGTCTTTATTAGCAGTGTGAGAACATACTAGTACAATATTTTAATTTTGTATTAATTTTGTATGTTTCAATACCTTGTTTCTAGCTGTAATATCATGATTAAATACAACCACATTTTAAAAAATATATGCATCCATTATTTTTCTAGTTCTTTATGACTTCATATACCATGTATTATTTTTGACCTATCTGAAATTTATTATGGCATAGAGTGAAGTAGAGTTAACAAATGCTAGTTGTCCCAACAAAACTTAAAAATCAACTATTTCTTTATTGATTTTAAATTCCATGTAAATTCCTGATTCTTTTACTGGTTTCTCTTTTTTTTTTTTTTCCATTTGAAAGAGATGAATTTGCTCAATGACACTTGAGTGCAACAGTGTTCACCGTTATAGAAATTCAAGGCATGGTCCCAGACAATGAGGGCTGTGACTTGATATTTCACTTTGGTGATTAGCACCATTTGATCCTTTTGCTGAAAAAAAAAAAAAAAAAAAAAAAATTGATGTCAAATGAGTCTTCGGCCATCAGGTCACCCTTAGTGTTCTAGGCAGTCTACTTCTGAGTACAAGTTCTGCCACACAAGCCCTTGTCTCAGCTCTAAAATATAAAATGCTTGATCTTGTATTCTGGGCATCCTCCAACCATCCACTCAACAACAGAGCTGTGTGTAAGAGGGGCACAGGTTTCTGATCCTCATGGAAAGCTCCTAACAACCATCTGTTTCTTAATTTCCGCTGAACTAGACTACTCTCTCTTTTGGTTGAGCCACTTCCATTTCTTACAGTGTGGCAATACACTTTCTCCTGTTTGGATAATCTACCTTTCAATATCCATAATCCTAAATAATAAGATTTTACCATATCTTTGGAGATTAGTAGGAGACAAATGTGGATGGGGAGCTCAGATATTTATAATCACGAGGTTGGTCTATGCTTCCTGAAGTCAGGGTAGAAGGATGAGATTTCTTCTTCTCTGGAGAGTCCTCAGCTCTTGTAAGTACAAACAAGAAAATTCATTAGGTAATGTATCATTACATATTTCTCAATTTATTTACTTGTTTGTACTTACAAGACTTACAAGAAAAACAAGTCCTGTTAGCTCAATTAAACAATTAAACATGTCAATGTCTTTATTTAAAAGCTGTTTTAATCACTCTTATTTTACAATATATTTTAATATGTGTTGTAGTAACACCCATGATTTTCTAAATGTTCTTGGATATACTTGTATGTTTATTCTTGTAGACAAAGTTAGAATCATTGCATTAAGGGAATAAATATACTAGGCATTATCAACAAGGGTTGTATTGAATTTATCGGTTTGGTGAGTATTGAGACTCCAGTTACCTTTAAAAGCAGAGGGGAAGACACTGTGCCACTGGTCCAGGAAAACAATGGAAAATT
This sequence comes from Piliocolobus tephrosceles, assembly GCF_002776525.5. Lineage (NCBI taxonomy): Eukaryota > Metazoa > Chordata > Mammalia > Primates > Cercopithecidae > Piliocolobus > Piliocolobus tephrosceles. Next base: position 50,333,120 of record NC_045444.1, read on the forward strand.
CTTAGGTGTTGTCTACTGAATTCAATGTGAGAGTTATCTTTAAATGAGTTTTAGTTCAATATAGATTTTCAATAAAGGAAAATAAAGTAAGAGGGTACAGTAGTTTCTATTATCTGTGAGGGATAAGTTCCAAGATCCCTAGCGGGTCCCTGAAACTGTGATGGTACCAAACCTTACACATACTATGATTTTTCTTATATATACATACCTATGATAAAATTTAATATAAAAATTAGGCACAATAAGAGATTAATAATAATTAATAAAATGGAACAATTGTATGCTATAATAAAATAGATAAATATGATGTCTCCAAATATTTTATTGTACTATATTCACCCTTCTTCTTGTGGTGATATAAGATAATAAAATGCTTACATAATGAAGTGAGATGAAGGATGTAGGCATTGTGGTGTAAATAAAGAATTCCACAAATCAGCAACTCCTAAGTTTTAAACTGCACACTCTTCTGAGTAGCATGATGAAATCTCACACTGTCCCACTCCCTCACACCCCATACACAAATCATCCCTTTGTTCAGCATCTCCACACTGTACATGCATTACCCACTCATTAGTCACCAAGTAGCTGTCTCAGTTATCAGATCAATGGTCGTGATATCCCAGTGTTCGTTGTGTTCAAGTAACCTTATTTTATGTAATAATGGCCCCAAAGTGCAAGAGTTATGATGAAATATTTTTAGACTGCAGTTGGCCATGGAAAACTGAAACCATGAAAATGAAAACCATGAATGAGAGGGAACTCTTACTGTATATTTGAATTCTAATTTTAATCTTATAATGTCTGAAATCGTATCTATGTATATATATGTTTTCCACTGTTACAAAAGTGAAAAACTTTTTCACTATTACAAATCTGTGCAGGAAGTGATCAACATCACTTTACCCTCAGATTTTAACCTTCCTTCTTTTTTTTTTTGAAATTACATTATATTTCTTCCTGTTTTGTTAAGCTTCCAATTTACATTTCCAAAGGACTGGTGTCACTTCCTCATATATTGATTTCTTTGACAAATCTCTGTTAAGCACTTACTACCAATCTTAGGCACCTGACTAAATTCTGAGGCTGTAACTATGAACAAGATACTTCTTCCTTGCCAGGAGTTTACGCTTAGTAGGAAAAACAAAAATTAACCACGAATTTCATACAATGTGATGATGAGTATTACAATGGAAAAGCTGAAAGAAGCTACAGTATGGCAACTTAACCTAGCCTATAGTCAAGGGAATTGTCCCGAAGGCAGTGGTGTATTACATGAGCTTTTGAAAAGGAAAAGAGTTCATAGAACTGGAGACAAGGTAAAGGGATATGTTGGAGATAAAGGGAATGGTATGTGCCAATGCAGGGAAGAATGAACTTTATCCAAAGGCAATGGGAAGTCATTGAAGCTTTTAGGTAAGTACTATGATCAAATAAGTGGAGAGATCACTTTGTCTTAGAGTGGAGGTGGGAGGGTAGGTGTGGAGAAAGACCAGGGTATGAAAGACCATTCAAGAGTCTTCTGTAGTAGTGGAGCAAAGAAAGTGGCCCAGATTTGTGTAATGGCAATAGAGGTGGAGGGCAGCACAAAAATATAACAATGTATATAAACAGCACTCAGGATTATTTGGATGTGGAAGATGATAGTCTCTTGACACTTTTCAGGGTTCATTTGGGGAAACTGGTCATTCTCTGCTTACTGAAGCTCTGGAGGTCAGTTTTAAAGGGAAGACGGAGATCCATGGAAATGTAGAGTTTGATGTAACCATAAGATGTACAAATAGAGATGTTGGAATATGCCTGAGTACATGGATCTAGAGTTCAGGAAGGAGGCACAGATTTAAAAGTCACTTAGTATGTGAAGTCATGAGAATAAAGGAAAGAATCTACAGGGATGGAGAAAAAATTAAAAATAGGAATTGAGTGTAGGACCTAGCTAAGTATTGCAACATTTAAAGGGAGCAAAGAGGAAGATGAGTGTGGAAAAGACACCAAGAACAGGTACCCAGAAGGACAAGAAAAATATAAGCACTCTTTTGACATGGAAATCAAGGGAATAAAGTAGTTCAAGGAGGGAGCGGTCAAAGCACCAAAGTTGTTGAAAAGGCAACTAAGAAAAGCCTGAAGTTATCTGTTTCAGTGAGGTTGAGGAGACATCAATGATTTTGAGTAATAGGAAGTAAAGAAGGGGTGATGTGCAAGAAGGTAGATTATGAATGAGAAAAGCAGAGAGTGAGTTAGAGTGTTTGCTAAGGCAATGAAGAGTTGTTTTTTAAAAAATGATTATTATAAAAAGTACAACTTACATGTTAGCTGACGGCAGCTTGCCTTTTGGTTTCGGTAAAACCAAAGTATGTCCACTTGGAAGGCCAATGATGTCCAATTCAAAGTTTCTGACAGTTGGTCCTGTAGTTTGGATTTCCTACTTCTGCTAAACCTGTATTTGCCTGTATTCCACCTTTACATGCCACCTAAATTTTGGTGTGGACTATGGCCCTTTCTTTCCCTGAACTTTCTACAACACCACTCCTCCAGGTCAGTTGTATGTGCAAGAGTTTTCTTTCAGGATTGGAGGATGAAGGGTGGCTAAATTGCAGAACCACATAGCAAACATCATTAATACTGTGTACTCAATATCTATGTTCTTAAGAATCTTTTTGCCATATGGTCTCTTTACTTTCTCAATGACCATCTTTCTCTTCAGGTTCCTGCCTCCCACCATCTCATTAGGCCCCTTGATTATTCTCCAACCGCCTCACTTCTTCACTTCTGTGCCCTAATTCTTAATGTCCTGTACAAAATAAAGTTCTCTGTATTTAACTATTTCCTTCAGCATAGATCCTTAAAGCCTCACTTTCCTATAGAAAAAGGTTCTGAATGAAGACTTTTTTTTCTCTAAGAATTTCAATGACATCTGTTAAAATTATTGGGTTTTTTTTACCACCATAAATATCAATCATCCTAGTTTCTCTGGCTCTAAACCTACAAATTATATTTTACTCTTCTCTTTGTTCCCTCTTATCCCTCTCGACCAATTGTTTATGACATCAGTGATGATTCACCCTCCATAAAATCCCTCTTTCATGCCCATCGCTTTAGAACAGGCTCTCCTGATTATTGGCAAGACTATTACAACCGCTCTTTGCTGCGCCACCCTCCTTTTATTCCTTTCTTCATCTTTAATCATCTTATCCACAGTTGCTCTTATAACTCCAGACATTATCAGCCTGCTTCTACCCTCTAGATGAAGAATAAATTCACTCATTTGTTTGAAAAACAATTTTTGAGAACTTATAATGTGCAGGGTAGAGATTAAAAGGTGAACAAAGTTCATTCCAGGTAGAAATTTAATGGAGTAAAGCATTGAGGTACCTGGCTATGCTTTTCCTTAACTAAAATAGAAACCGCTTTGCCTAGCTTTGAAGTTCCCCTAACGCGCAGTTGCTTGCTTTTCTAGTCCTTTTTGCCACAACTTTCCTCTCTGTTATGATGCACCATATACTTCAGTCACAACGAAGCTATCATTTGCAGAAAAACTCTTAAATTCAGTATGTGTCCTTTCCATGCTGCCTGGCATTGCCCCTCTCCCTTTGATGAGACCATATACTCCTTTCTCCAAGGCTTTGTAAATTGAACTCCTACAGGCCTTCCGGGAACCCACTTTATTCCTCCCATCTTTCAGCAAGTGTAAGTAATGTCTCTCTCCCATTGTATTTATAGTATAGCACTTACCCAGCCTACCCTCTAGGATAGATACTTGCATATCTATACTGTATTATTCAATTTTGCATGTCTAAAAGGGCCTTCTACATAATAGGTACTCAATACATCCTAAAGTGAACTTAACAAGCATACAAGACAAGAACATTCAGCTTCTAATCAGATTGCTAACAACAAAAGAGCTTCCGACGGGGGCAGGGTATACTGAGTGTATCATCAGCCAGAAGGACACATTCATTTAGCAAGTCTATTAATTTCTCAGAGATGCACCAATCACCTAGGAAAAGCTTTTTTCATATTCCTCGACCCAGCCGTGCACCATCCCATGCCCTGTACTGTCCAGGCATGAACTCTAAAGCAGGTTTTTAAGCTTCTGTATTTCCCATCCTATCAATCACTGTAATTTGGGGGAAGGGGACAGGATGAATGTGAGAATCACAAATCACACTTAATCTTTTTAACCAGCAGGTGTAAAAATCATGGTGATCTGTACAGATGGGCACAATATTGTTTTACACACAGTCCCTACTGATGGACTGGGTAGCACCCTATTGTAGAACACATGGTTACTTCCATAAAAGCATCCTTACAGAAAGAACTGAAATAAGGGCAGAGGTAAATATGTAATGTACAACATATTGTTCCTGGCAGGAAGAACAAGAGGTAGCAATGAAATAGCACTCAGTGGAAAGAGCAATGTCCCTCGGAGGTAGAGCACCTAAATGTATGATCGCTAATGTAATAGACATATATACCAGTGAAGATCTAGGCCAGTGATTTGACTGGCAAGACAACTTACTAAGTGGTGGTTATGATGGTGGTAGTAGTGATCCCGTATAGAGATGAAGAAATTAGTTTGACCAAGGCTACATAGCTGGTATATAATGACTTGGAATTTGAATCTACAAGGTATAATATCAGAGCTAAAATCTTAACTCAAGTTGCTAAAATTTTATGTATTGTGTAGTGTTGAATTAGTCACACTTACAAAGTATATTAACATGGCAAAGAACTAATTACATGATATCCCAATCGCAGGCAAGTATTTATGCTGGTTAAATTCAATTGGGCAGATCTCTGCAATGAACTCTTAGCTGAATATAGTTATGTGATCAGCCAAGATGTCTATGCAAATCTGTATCGTGGCCTGAGGAGTGGGAGGTTAGCAACGTTACAAGCAGTGCCCCAGTTATGAGCACTGCGGCTCATATCACCACACATTCCTATGAATGTCACAGACAGTAAGCGTGGGAGCCAGGACTGGGCTGCTGTGATGCATCCCACAAGAAATAGGCATGGAGGTTTTGTTGAGTGAATTTTCAATGTTACAATAACCTTGTAACAACAAGGTCCTTGAAACAAGTACCCTGAATCTCAAACAAACTACTTTATGCCCCACAGGTATTGTAACACCAGGAATCACCCACTCTGTTGTCTAAAGAACTCAAGATGGAAAACTGGAGGTCTTATATAGGTAAAATCAACATACCCAGGGACACAGCAGGTCACAATATGGCAGCATTTCTACCTTCTAAGAAGGAGGTCCATAGGCTTCACCTGGCTGCTGAATGGATACAAGGCACCATGAAGCTTAAAAGTGGCTGGCAATATAGAGAGCATTTTAGACGGTGAAGCCAGCTTGAAACACCAAGCTGTAACTATTACCCCCAACAACCTTTCCTCCTCGGAGAAGTTATGATCCAGGAAATAATGCGACATCACCGCCAGAATACAACTACCACGTGTAGAGTTGTCATGATCAGTGTTCAAAAACCAGAGACCATATGGGGCTCTGATTAACTGATGTCACCCACTGTAAAACAGCTAAAACAAAAACGTCCATCTAGTCTCCTCAAATCAGTCAGGGCTTACACTGTTATCCACATGAAACAAGCAATTGTTGTGAATTGAAGCACTACTAATAATTTTTATCCTGTAAAAACAATATTTACTAGATAGTCTGCTGTGCTAGCTTCTTTCTGGGAGAGTGAAGTATATTACCTCCGATGTGAACAGAAATGGAAGAAAAAAGAGACCATTTGTCCTCATCCCTATCCCAAATGGTGCAAGATAACAGAACATGGCTAAATCAAAATGGAAAGTAATCCAAAGGTAATTCACATTTTACTAGGGAATGCACTTTAATAGTGTGTAGTAACTGTGAATGTGTCTGAAATTCTCAGATTTCGTGTCATACTAGATTTACACACAGACACATAAATACACACACACACACACACACACACCCCCGAAGACCCATTTTCAGAAGGAAACAAGGAAACAAGAAAATGATTTCCCTTTGTCAACCTTTCCTCAATAATGCTTCTTCACTCATACTTTAAGATCAAATTAAGCAATTACATATAAAATCTGAGCTCCTCAATAATACATTTAGATTATGAAGTTAGAGACACAAATAACAAAGATAAGCACAAACTGGCCAACTTACAAGAGTTTGGTATTCAAAATAGTACATTTTCTGATACGGTCTGTTTAAACTGGGTACAACTGAGAAAATGTATTCCAATTCAAAACACAGGTCTTTCTAAAAATCAGAATTAAATCAGAAATCCTCAGGGCCATTCTGAGAGGCCAAAAGAGGCAAGTGTGTTCACTCATGCTGTTCTTCTTAGAAGAGAAGTCCTAGGTGCCTTCCAAGCCTTTGCGGAAACCAGACCAGTATTTTATAATATCACATTAACATTCTAAGTTTCAGTGTTTTAGCAATTAGGCTTGCATTAGCTAAAAGTAAGTTAAATCTTTAAAAATTTAATAAATAATTCTTTTTCAGTTATTATTTTGTTAACATTTCACGAATGCTTTCATATTTTTTGTCACCAAAAATTATGCAGGCTTCATTTAAAACTAATGTATGCATTTATGAATATTGCTTTAAAAAATCTTTCTTGCAATGTTGTCATAAAGGTCAGTTAGAGGAAATGGCCAATAGTTTGTATAATTTTAACGTTTATTTGATGTTTTGTTCCTTTAGGAACAAGTAAAATCCTTCCCACAAAAAAATGGGAACAAAAGAATCATAAAATCATTTTTATAAAGAATCATTTAATCATTTTTAGATTAAAACTATTCCCAGATGGTCTCAACGAAGTGATAGGGAAGGTTAGTATTTCAAGTTTTCAAAATCTTTGGCTCCCTTCTTGATATTGCCTGGTAAGAAACTGAAAAGGGGGAAGGCAAAGAGACAAAAACAAAGATTTCCCTATTAGTATCCCTACAGATTGTGAATCTTTGATTTCACCTATAGATTTGGTTAATGATCTATTAGTGAAAAGATCCAAAAAGTGTTCTGAAAGTTGCAAGTGTGAAATGTTAAAGTAACAATGTCACATTGTCACAGATTATATACCATGAGAAGGTGTGTGCAAATTACATACATCTCTTCTACATTTTAATTACTTCTTTAAAAACAAGTAGTACTAGCCAATCATTAAATGAATGGAAGAAAATACAATGAACAATATGCCACTAATGGGTACAATACCAGTATAAATTTTATAATGAACTATTGAATAATATTTTTAAATTACCTGGAAAAAAATCAACATATTTCAAAATGGTTTAAAGCTACTGTCTCAAAATATGATTTCATTTTGAGAAGATCATAAACCCAGAAAATATATAGTTCAAAATAGTTTTTAATTTCATTAATAGGTTGTGGATAGTTTCTTTTAATTGATAAGTTATTATCATATTTCTTAACATTAAAAAATAGTATAATTGAAATTTAGTGCACAAATAATTATTTCTGACCCTCAATTTATTTCATATTTTGTGTTTGAGAATTCTGATGTTGCTATATAGTAAATAAGGGAGATAGATGTTTTAATATGCATATTTGAAGAAAATATTATAGTAATGTAAAAATCACACAAGAACACACCAAGTCAATTTTTTTCTAAGGTTTAATTTTAACTAATGAATTTTAAATGATGAATGTAAAGTCAATCCAAGTCTTTGCTTATTTGCAATGCACAAACTATTTTTTTTTTTTGTAACTTGCAGGTAAAATACATTCTTTTCACATGGTAACGTTTTTAACCTTATTTATGGTCTTTTATTATTTTTCTTGAGTCCTTTTCCTTCAATAGTTTAATAAGTCACTTCTGGTTTGGCTAGAGAGCAATCCTAGCACAATAATGTTTCAACTTGCAAGGAAGAACGCCCTTATTGAGTTGATAGAACTCCACCAGTTGTATTAGATCTGTAAATCTTGTGTGGCCATCATCCAGTGTGTGGAACATTTCACCGTCATCTTCTACCTGCAGAAGGAAAAGCAACAAATAAGTAAAGAGGGTACATTACACAGAAGGGCAATCATATTCGATTGCAAACTATCTCCACATGCCAAAATTGCCAAGTTTTTCAAACTAAAAGACAGTGAAAAGAATGTTATGGCTTATCTACTTGTTTTTTGTAACATCACTTGCATTTAAAAGAAATATCAGCTGATCCCTGGATAAGCATTGCTACTATACTTCATCTAGTTCTAATTCTCCCAACATTCTGTTAGTAAAGACAGTATGACTATTTTGAATCAATGCAAGAAATCTACAATATTCCGAGTAAAAGTAAATGAAGATTTTAATGCTCCCACTTAGAGAAATTAATTTGCTTTTCTAAATGTTATCTACTTAGCCACAAAAATGAATATTTACATAATTTCATTAGTAGATTTATTCTGAAGCAATCACATACTATGCTAATGGAATGTCATTTTGTCAGTTGTCTTTTTTTTAAATCAGGGAAGTCTTCTGGTACTAAACAATTCATATTTGCTAGTACATTGATCACAAAATAAAAGAAGTAGAGAGGATACTTTATATAGCCCTTGGATAATTCCAAAAAGAGGCAATTCAAAAGGATGCACTAGTAATTTAGCAATATTATGGAATACCTTTCCAAAAAGACTGAATCTTCATTCCACACCATTCAGTTCCAATATACTACACACATTACATACATATATGCACACCCACACAGACACACAGCAGCAGAGGCAACAGAAATCCCAAAGCAAGTTGTGTGCCACAGAGAAGCCCAATCACAGAACTTTTAAAAATGTGTTCAGAGTGCTTTCAGTCTTCACCAGTTCCATAGAATCTCTGTTTCTAGCCAAAGGCATTAAAAACAAAACAAAAAATTTTGAGAAAAGAGAGGGGAAAGGGCTTTCAAGTAATGTTTTCTAAAGAGCCGTTAGTAGAATTCGGGAGAAAGAAGCTTTAGTGCCCTTTTAACAATAGGTGGCATGGGGTCTATACAATATTGCTAAATCATATTTCATAGAAAAGGGAAAATTTAATTTTTACAATTCCCATATTTCTTATATTAATTCAGGCTCATAAAATCATTTCTGCCAAAGTTAACTATAATCAAAGCACAAGCTCCCAAATTATATTTAATAAAAAGACCAAAAGAGAACCAAAGTTTCCAAAAGCTTATGCATTAAGATCAAAAGCTTATGCATTAAGATCATTTCTAATATACGAATGTGAAATCACAAATTACTTACTGGTATAATTTGAAAGTGCTTTATTTTTTGTCCATGACTCATTGACAGTACGAAAGTTTTGGGGTTACTCTGACTATCCCGTACCAAGAAAACTCTAAAGAGAGAGAAGGAATTTCAATGTTTCTACATTTACTCATGGATTTCATAGAACTATAGTGTTAACAAATTCAAGAAGGGTATGCATAAATGTAGCTGGGGACTCCTTTACTATGTATTCAATGGGTGGGATTATCCAACTTGGCAATCAATATGGTATAACATAATCTGTGCTATAAAGCTGACATTGGTGCTAATGTAATTTTAATAGGCTAAATACACAACCCATTTGTCAGATTGTTTGATCACAATAAACAATACACTGTTATGTCTGCATCAACAATTGGTGCTACATTCTCTTTGCACTGGGAAACTGGGTATTCACATGTAACTATTTTGCCTAAAGATTAAGGCATTTGCATATTGTTATTTTACCTTCTGGGTCATGTTAAGCTTTGAAAGAAGGTAAGAATTTAGAATGAATTTTTTTTTTCTTTTGAAACAGGGTCTCACTCTGTCACCCAGGCTGGAGTGCTCTCGGCTCACTGCAATCTCCGCCTCCTGGGTTCAAGCAATTCTCCCACCTCAGCCTCCCAGGTAGCTGGGACTACAGGCACATGCCACCATGCCCAGCTAGTTTTTGCATTTTTAGCAGAGACGGGGTTTCACCATATTGGCCGGGCTGGTTTCAAACTCCAGACCTCAAGTGATCCACCTGCCTCAGCCTCCCAGAGTGCTGGGATTACAGGCATGAGCCACCACGCCTGGCCTGAAATTTTATCTTATTATAACCCCCTCTTCTATACTGGATACCCTTTCTTTTGATTCTGGTTTTAACTGTTACATACACAAGAGCAAGAAAGAAATGAATATATCGTTTTAAAAAAGTCTTGAAATTATTTATCAAATGTTTAAGCAAAATACTTTAAGTAAACAAACAAACAAAAAAAAAACATCCGATCAACACATACTTTAACCTTGAAGAATGCAGCAGAAAAGCCTCTATAATGTCAGGCTAGAAAAACAAGACATGGCCTCTAATGGCCTAAGAGAAAAATGCTGCCAGAAGTAGATTCTTACTTACTGGCAGTGCAATGCAAAACCAGTTTTGTATTAATTGTTGGTAAACACACTGTGTAAATGATCCCCACTGGTGAATCCAATACGACTCTCACTGTGCCTGGGCCAAGAGGCAGCCAAATTTAAAGCATCACAGATGTCTGACGAGGTTATCCATTTCATTTGCACTGTGTGAGATTCCGACATTACATCACTGGGAAATGGGACAAAGGGGCGTTTCACTGGGAAATCAAGCTGTAATTCTCTTCCCAGTCTCAAGCAGATCACCACTACCACCTAGTGGATCACTTGGCACCATCACACCTCTCCAAAAGAATACCAAAAATATTAAAAATAAAATATTATCATTTTTATACGATCATTTCATTCACTTTATAAATACTTGGCTCAGAAATAAAGAAAATTATAATCCTTCAAAACATTTTAATAATTCTTTGTGACTCATTTATTTTCTTGGTTTCATCAGATTGTAATTCTACTGATTGTTCAAATTTATATCCAAAAAGACTGCACTCCATGCAAAGAAACACATTAAAATATCTTATTTACAGTCTTGGGAAATGCTGTACTTGCTATTAATAATCTTCCATGTGAAGAAGCATTTTTATCCAAATTTCAGTATTAAATCACCTCGAAACCTTGTCATTATCTGAAGTCAACTTTTGAAGATAAAAGATCCCATTACCACTTGTTTAAATTGATAGTGATTTCATTTATCATCTAAACCACAATACAACCTCCCTCATTTGTACTGCATTTGGAAAAGGAATTCAGCCAGTATTATAGAAAATATCTGAAACATCGAGTAATTTGAGAAAAATAAAATTCTTCACATTATAAACCTTTCATAATATATTTTACATTTCTCTTTTGAATTCCATGGTACCCCACTAAAAGACAACATGAGAAACAGTTGAAAGGTACTCTTTTCACAGGTTTATATTACTTTAAGATGTTAAAATTTAGAGAAAGGACAATAGGGATGTAAACAGAAAAAAAATAAGTGTTCAAAACCCATACGAAACAGTTTTTTACTTAATACACATTGCATCATGCCTAAAAAAATACAACAGGTGACATAACGTCACAATATAAACCATACTTTGAAATCATATGTTCAAATAAAAATATTGACACTTAAAAACAAGTTCATTTTCCCCCCATCAATTGATATCTGAGATGCTAGAATCAGCACATAATGGGTAACATCAGTGATCACTGGTTAAGAACAAGATATTCTATTCTGTTGTTTATTCATTTATATAAAAATACCAGGTACACACTATGTACCAGGTATAATAAAGATACTGTTAGAATACAATGACAACCTCATTTACAGAACAATGTCACTTCTGTTTTATGATAAGCCCAAATCAAGAACTCTTTGTGGCTGTGGAATAAATAATTACTGCTTATAGGAGAAATCCAAATCACAAGTACTCAAAATTAAAAATACCAAACGTACCCATCCACAAGTCCTTGCTGAATAATCAATCGCTGAGCCTCATCTCTAGAAATTTTGTGGTGAAACCATGGCTGGGACCGGTGGATAGCTAAAGAAATAAGATGGATGAATGCAAAGCTTTGTTTGAGATGACTGCAATCTCATTACATGTCCTTTCCACGTCTATCCGTCTACTTAGTGGCAATGACTATGAACAGACATACCCATGTTTGTGGCAGAGCTCTGTGAAGAGGCAGTGGGGCTACCATGAGTGCCCAGGCGTAAACATCCTTTTTTCTGAGCAAGGAAGGGGGAAACAGATCTCAAGTTTTTTGGTGAAACAAACTGAAATCATAAATATTTTGAAGAACGTGAAGCTACTTGTACCCTCCAAGCGAGTCCCTCTTCAACTGCAACTGAAAGGGCTTCAGTGGGATTTTCTATAACTCTGCTTTTCTGGCCTGAGAAGTCCATTGCTACCAGGGAATTCTCTGATATACTTCTCTGGAAAAAAGAAACACATTTGAATCATGAAAATATTATTTGAAAGTTATCTTTCAAAGAAATAGAAAGTGCTTGTCAATTTCAGTGTTTTTCTCTCAGTGTTTTTCTGGCAGTACATTTCCATTCTGGAAGGCGGTGCCCAAAGTGGCTAGCAGAAAATTTAAAGTGAAAATACATATTCCTGATATAAATGATGAATTGATGGGTGCTGACGAGTTGATGGGTGCAGCACACCGACATGGCACATGTATACATATGTAACCTGCACGTTATGCACATGTACCCTAGAACTTAAAGTATAATAAAAAAAATAAAATAAAATAAAAAAAAAAGAAAATACATATTCAAGATACAATGGCACTATAAAATATTTTTGTTAAATAAGCTAAATGGTAATTTGTTAAGGTAACTGAAGAGTTGAATAAACAGATTAAAAGCTTTTAAAGTATGTATTTCTTCTAAAACAAACTTATCTTTTCATATTCTCTAGTAAAAAGGGAAAACTTCCATTTAGAAAGGAATAGCTCTTCCTATGGTTAAAAAGATACATTGTTTCTGAATTGATCTCTCCATTAAGCTTTGAGATCCATCAGTCATCAATTAAATGTCAAATCCATCTACTTATTAAGCAACTAGTTTTTAAGATTCAAGATACACAAAAGTTATAACTCAGATTGATATACATCTCTTGAGAAATAATACTAATATTTTTAATGAGTTTTATTATGGAGCAAACTAGAATATGTATTTTAAAAGTTTATCACATCAACTTTCATCTTACTTAGAAAATAAAATTTAGAGAAAGAATAATCCCGATAATTTCATAATCTTAATATTTCCATGATTTAACATATGAACACATTTTCATCTTGTGAGAATACACTTGGCCACATGCAGGCTGCAAAAATAGCCTGAATATAAACTCATAGAAGGCAACTTCAAAGAACTTAGTTTAAACAAGTGATGAAGTCATTGTCTTCGCTAATTACTTCTTGTATTTATATTCTTTGAGTTGAAAGTAAAATATGCAAAACCTGGATCTTATTTTTCTTGTTTGTTTGTTTGGGGCTCTACTTTACAACCATCTTTTAACAAGTATGCCATCCCACAACAAGTCACGAATCCTAAGAAAGACCATTGTCAAAATCCCTAGTCAAGAATCCCACTCGGTGCATACAATATCAAGAAGGAATTAAAATTCTCCAAAAGAAAAAAATTTAAAAACACCCATGGAAAATAACAGTTATTTTCTACTAATTAATAGAACAGCAAAACCCAAAGTGGAGTTATAATAGTAAACTACTAGCCAGACTGCATCTGGGGCCCCCTGGCTTAAAAACATTTTATCTCTCTTTATGTGGATTCCGCTATACCTGGCTTGGTTACATAGACTATAGTCAAATGTGGGCTTCAAACAAAACCTTATCCACAAAAAACGTTAGGACTCCTTTATCACTGCATCACATATTCCACTTTATTAGCATTCGTAATTTTCTCTTCAAACTATGCTGTAGTGGCCTACAATCTTATTATGGTTCATCTGTATTTCTAGAGATCTGGCATGCAATCTTTCATTTGTTACAGGAGCCTTTCTAACTGACAGCTGCTCTTTCCACACAGATGCTGTCTCTGTAATCTCTATTTGCTGTCACACCTTAGTTCGCCCTTCTCACCCCGTGAGCTTCTGTGCAGGTCTGCAGACCAGTTGGATGTACTTGTGCTTTGCTGACATTAATGAAAAGCATCCACCTGCCCAAACTGCAGAGTAAGTTTCCTCAATCATAACAGCGTTATCCTTATAATATCTCTCCCTTTACATGCCAAGGTAGGTTCTGTAATCTCAACTCCCTGGCAACATAAAAATACCATTATATTAAGAAAAAAATAAACATAATCAGTTGTCCTATTTTTCTCCCTCTAGTATAGCAGGCCAGGAAATAAAACAAGATCCTGTGTTCCCTATTTACTTGACATACATAAGACGACGACACTACAAATAAGGAACGTTTTCATTTGCTACATTAACTAGATTAAGGGAAAACACAGGACTACAGCAAACGTTTTCTACTGAATGGCAGGTAGTGGATGAAAAATTAATAGTTTATCATTGGTGGACGAAGAAATGGGAGTAAAGCGGAGTCTGACAAACTCAAAAGGTCATTTTCAGCTCAGTTTCTTTCACATAGAAAAGCAATGTTGATAACATTCAGAGTTGGTTATATTTCTCCAACACTTGTCCCCTTTTCCAGCTCTTCCTTCTTAGGAGATGAACAGGGCAGGCCCTAAAAATGGGGTCCATGATTTTAATGGCATGACTTTCTTTTTAAGAAAAAAAAATAGGTCTGGGTATACCCTGGATTATCCAGCCCACACTTTGAGATCACATCTACTCATTCTTAGTGAGGCTGCACATAAAATGGTTTTTCAGGCTGTCTGGCTAGGTGACAACGAGTATCATCCCATTTGAAGGATTTAGATAAACTTACAGTGCCACCATTAGCAAGAAGGCACAAAATTTCTTCAGATATTATTCTCTCATTTGCTTTATACAAAGCTACAGACATCAGAAATGCAATGGTTTCTAGCTTATACAACCATCACCCTCATTTTACACTGCAGTACACCAGTGACTTGACCAAAGTCACACAGGCAGCTTATAGTAAAAGCAGTAACAGATGTGTCTGGCGTAGGGTTCTTTTATGTTCCATAGAGTGGGAAATACAGTGAAGAAATTGCAGTTTAGAATGTTTATCTGGGGGCGGAGCAAGATGGCCGAATAGGAACAGCTCCAGTCTCCATCTCCCAGTGCCAGCGACACAGAAGACCCGTGATTTCTGCATTTTCAACTGAGGTACTGGGGTCATCTCACTCGGGAGTGCCAGACAATCCGTGCGGGTCAGCTGCTGCAGCCTGACCAGCGAGAGCTGAAGCAGGGCGAGGCATGCCTCACCTGGGAAGCGCGAGGGGGAAGGGAGTCCCTTTTCCTAGACAGGGGAACTGAGACACACAACACCTGGAAAATCGGGTAACTCCCACCCCAATGCTGCGCTATAACACCGGCACACCGGAGAATATATCCCACACCTGGCCGGGAGGGTCCCACGCCCACGGAGCCTCCCTCCTTGCTAACACAGCAGTCTGCGGCAATCTAACCGCAAGGCAGCAGCCAGGCTGGGGGAGGGGCGCCCGCCATCGCTGAGGCTTAAGTAGGTAAATAAAGCCGCTGGGAAGCTCGAACTGGGTGGAGCTCACAGCAGCTCAAGGAAACCTGCCTGTCTCTGTAGACTGCGCCTCTGGGGACAGGGCTCAGCTAAAGGAGCAGAAGCCTGTGCAAACACGAACGACTCTGTCTGACAGCTTTGAAGAGAGCAGTGGATCTCCCAAAACGGAGGTTGAGATCTGAGAAGGGGCAGTCTGCCTGCTCAAGTGGGTCCCTAACCCCTGAGTAGCCTAACTGGGAGACATCCCCCACTAGGGGCAGTCTGACACCCCACACCTCACAGGGTGGAGTACACCCCTGAGAGGAAGCTTCCAAAGCAAGAATCAGACAGGTGCACTCGCTGTTCAGCAATATTGTCTTCTGCAACCTCTGCTGCTGATACCCAGGCAAACAGGGTCTGGAGTGGACCTCAAGCAATCTCCAACAGACCTATAGCTGAGGGTTCTGACTGTCAGAAGGAAAACTATCAAACAGGAAGGTCACCTATACCAAAACCCCATCAGTACGTCACCATCATCAAAGACCAGAGACAGATAAAATCACAAAGATGGGGAAAAAGCAGGGCAGAAAAGCTGGAAATTCAAAAAATAAGAGCGCATCTCCTCCTACAAAGGAGCACAGCCCATCACCAGCAACGGATCAAAGCTGGTCAGAGAATGATTTTGATGAGATGAGAGAAGAAGGCTTCAGTCCATCAAACCTCTCAAAGCTAAAGGAGGAATTACGTACCCAGCGCAAAGAAACTAAAAATCTTGAAAAAAGAGTGGAAGAATTGACAGCTAGACTAATTAATGCAGAGAAGGTCATAAACGAAATGACAGAGATGAAAACCATGACACGAGAAATACGTGACAAATGCACAAGCTTCAGTAACCGACTCGATCAACTGGAAGAAAGAGTATCAGTGATGGAGGATCAAATGAATGAAATGAAGCGAGAAGAGAAACCAAAAGAAAAAAGAAGAAAAAGAAATGAACAAAGCCTGCAAGAAGTATGGGATTATGTCAAAAGACCAAATCTACGTCTGATTGGGGTGCCTGAAAGTGAGGGGGAAAATGGAACCAAATTGGAAAACACTCTACAGGATATCATCCAGGAGAACTTCCCCAACCTAGCAGGGCAGGCCAACATTCAAATTCAGGAAATACAGAGAACGCCACAAAGATACTCCTCCAGAAGAGCAACTCCAAGACACATAATTGCCAGATTCACCAAAGTTGAAATGAAGGAAAAAATCTTAAGGGCAGCCAGAGAGAAAGGTCGGGTTACCCACAAAGGGAAGCCCATCAGACTGACAGCAGATCTCTCGGCAGAAACTCTACAAGCCAGAAGAGAGTGGGGGCCAATATTCAAC